>NC_049216.1:35381710-35396710 GCF_013347855.1 Anguilla anguilla | reverse complement strand
GTTGTACCTTTAACTTAATTATTGGTCGCCAGAAGCTTTAATTCTTCACAATTTAACTAAAAAGTTGTGTCATAACATGGCAATACATGATTTAAAAAGCTAACGATGTCTTCTCGATTCGTTTCCCCGCACAGTTCTCTGCGCAGCATGTCGTTGCAGCTGGTGACTGCGGTGAACTGCGCAGGCCTGCTGCAGCCTGGCTGCTCCCTGCTGCAGCTGGACGGGTCCGTGTTCCTGTTCGGGCAGAAGGGCTGGCCCAAGCGGTCCTGCCCGACGGGCGTATTCGGCGTGCGGCTGAAGAAGGGCCAGCTCAAGCTGCGGGCCATCTCCTTCTCCAACGACTCCTGCTACCTGCCCCCGCTGCGCTGCCCCGCCGTCGCCCGCCTCGAGCCCCAGGGCGGCGACCCCGAGCGCTACCTCATCCACGGGGGCCGCACCCCCAACAACGAGCTGTCGTCCAGCCTGTACGAGCTGAGCCTGGACGGGCGCGGGTGCAACCGCAAGGTGACGCTGCGCTGCCAGGAGAGGGAGCTGTCCGGGGAGGCGCCGGGCCCGCGGTACGGCCACACCGCCAGCGTGGTGCGCAGCCGCGGCAAGACGGCCTGCCTGCTCTTCGGCGGGCGCTCCTACAGGCCGCCGGGCGAGCGGACCACCGAGACCTGGAACAGCGTGGTGGACTGCCCGCCGCTGGTCTACCTGGTCGACCTGACCTTCGGCTGCTGCTCCGCCCACCACCTGCCCGAGCTCGCCGACGGGCAGGCCTTCCACCTGGCGCTGTCCCGAGAGGACTGCGTCTACATCCTGGGGGGCCACACCATGGACTCCGACTCCCGCCCCCCGCGGCTGTTCCGGCTGAAGGTGGAGCTCCTCCTGGGCAGCCCCCTGCTCACCTGCGAGGCCCTGGACTCCGGCCTGTGCCTGACCAGCTCCATCGCCACCCTCGTCAGCGGCGGCGGCAGTGGCTCCGCCCACGAGTACATCGTCCTGGGCGGGTACCGGTCCGAGTCGGAGAAGCGGCTGGAGTGCAGCCGGGTGGTTCTGGACGACAGCGGGATCCGCATCGAGCCGCAGGAGCCGCCGCCCTGGACCGGCGACATCAGCCACAGCCGCACCTGGTTCGGGGGGAGCCTGGGGCCGGGCCGGGCGCTCATCGGGGTCCCCGCTCCCCCGGACGCCCACTGCTTCTACCAGGTGAGCTTCCGGCAGGACGGGGACGGGGACGGGGAGGACCCCACGCAGGGCTGCAGCCAGGAGTCGACGGACTTCGAGGACTCGGCGCCGCTGGAGGACTCGGAGGAGCTGTACTTCGGCCGCGAGCCGCACGAGCTGGAGGACAGCAGCGACGGCGAGGGCGACACCTACAACGAGGAAGACGAGGAGGACGAGTCCCAGACGGGGTACTGGGTCAAGTGCTGCCCGGGCTGCCTGGTGGACCCCAACACCTGGGAGCCCTACTACTCCACCGAGCTGTGCCGGCCCGCCATGATCTTCTGCTCCAGGGGCGAGGAGGACGGGCACTGGGTGCACGCGCAGTGCATGGACCTGACCGAGGCGCTGCTCGTGCGCTTCTCCCAGAACAGCAGCAAGTACTTCTGCCCCGACCACGGGGGCCTGCCCTGGCAGGAGGCGCAGACCCCGCCCCGCTCTGCCCCGCCCCTCAAACGCACCCCCATGAAGAAGCAGCAGAAGAGAGCCCCTGTCAAGCTCAACATGACTCCGGCCAAAAAGTCCTTCCTCAGGAAGCTGTTCGACTGATGCTGGCCTGTAGATCAGCCACATGTTGTGCTATTCTCCCATTTGATCATATGTATGATCTTTTGTGGTGCCGGGGTTGGGGGGGGGGGGGGTTGGGGGCAGGTTCCAGTGCATATTGAACCTAAGCGTATTATAGCATATGGGGGTATTGGTATTGTGAGTTATTATTAAAATTGTGATTTGTGTTTGTGTTTAAAATTAGAATGTCAAAGTGTCATTTAGTTTTTAAATTTTGCTTCTGTCTTGGCATGCTCAGTTCCTGACCAGTTTATTAAAGAGTTCTGTTTTTATTTCATTTTTTATTTTATATGGAACAGTTTTTGTTGGAAGAAAAACCTTGTGATGATCCAGAATAAATAAATAAATAAAGATTGTCAAATTAATTGCATTGCTAATTAATTGTATGTGTGTGTGAGTGAGAGTGAGAGAGAGGGAGGGAGGGAGGGAGGGAGAGTGAAACAGAGGACCATGTTTACAGTTTGTAAATGTACTGTTGGGGCAAAAAGAACTAATACAGAATTTTAAAAAGATATTACTGAATAGCAATTATAATCCTCAGGTTTTAAACATTTTGTGTGGGTGCAGTCCCAATGGTAAGAATGCAATCAGAGCCCTCCAGGCTAAAATATGTAATACACACCCGTACACAAAGACAGCATGAGTTTCTCCAAACTATGCTGTAGAGCTGCCAATCATTATAGAGGTTATTGACAGGTTAAGCTATAATACACTGTTTCAAATTATTTTCATAATACTACATTTTGCTGATTACATTTATAGCATTTAGCAGACCCTTTCATACAAAGTGACTTACAAACTTATATTCTTTTACATGACCTGTCCAGGGTATTCCTGTTTCTTGCCCAATGCATGCTGGGATACGCTCCAGCAACCCCCGCCACTCTGACCATGATAAGTGGGTGTAGATAATGGATGGACATTATTTTACATACATCCATTTAAACAATTAGTCATATAGTGAGACAATGCAAGGTAAGTACTCTGGGGCATACCTGGGAATGAAGACTTAAAGCTACAGTTCCCTAACCATGCTATACTGGCACCCCACTGACAAAGTAAGGACCTTGTTTGTGTCTAGCCTTGTATTTTTGTATGACCTTTGTGTGCCTGTCTGTGGATGTGAATTAAGTGCAAAATAAATAGCTATTTCTGTGCTCCAAGATAATTGTATTTATTGTTTCATCAGACAGCAACAAAATGTGTTTTAAAAAACAAGTCAAATAACATTTACCATTATAAAAACATTTCAAAACATAAACCAGTGCTTTAGAATAAAATGAAAACATTTTGATTAAGGACCTTGGCAGCAAAAAACAAACTGCTGCACTACAGTAAATCAATCAGACGGAATAGTGTATTATTTAAACATGAGTAAAAAAATGACATATAAAATAATATTGTAGAGATGTAATTGCATGAGCAGTTGTGTAAACTCCTTCTTTCTGGTGCAAAAAAACACAAAAATTAAACCAATCCCCAAAAGGTACCACAGAATCACAAAACTGAAATAAAGCTGTACAGTACAATGATCAGCTGGCTTTCTCCCACACATGGCATGTGGTGTCCGAGCGTTAGTGTACTTATATAATGTGAATAAAAAATACTAAAAAGATGGAATGCTGAATTAATATTCATCCAGATCCATGCAAAATTCTAGCATCCCTTTCTCCCTTTTCAATGAATCAAATTCAACTGCAAAACATCATCAAATATTTAACACTTATCAGCAATATAAACATGAAATTAGTACAGAAGAGGATATTATGCTGGGCTCGTTCCTTGTAAACATAATGTTTTAAATGTTTTTTTATTATTTTTTTGTCATATTCTTACTTATATAATTCTTACACAAGCCCCAAAGACTATTAAGACATTTTTTTTTAGATTTGCTTGACGCTACTTGCAAAAAAGTTCCAGAGTTAAAAAATGACAAAAAAGTCACATTAAAAAAATATCACCGCCGACAAAACGGCAGACTCAGACAACGCAATAAAAAGTTCCTTCTAACATCTTCTTTTAGTCTTCACTCTCACTTCCTCGCTTCACTTCTCCCACAGGTCCCCCCCGCCCGCCAAATAAAAAGGGGCAGCTTTATTCAGACTGGAAGGGAGGGAAAAAAAATCAATTTTGGAACGGAATGAAAGTGTGAGCGAGGCAGCAGCTGAAGGGGCGACGTTTGAATGAAACGCGCCGTCACTCTCCGAACGCCGCTGACGGGCGACAGACTGTCTCCGGGCCTCGGAAGGCAGACGGCGAAAGTTCACGCGCGAGGTCCACGGCGGGGAAATAAGGACACCTGTTATTACTAATGTTTCCCTCACACAGAACCAGAGCCGCAATTTAATGAGAGGAGAAGAAAAAAAACCCATTGTCCTCCGCAGGAAACCCTCCATTTATAACATTTAGCAATAAACATATTCTCCCGCTAATTAACGAAGGCTCCTTTATTTCAGGAATAGAAAAGTAGAATGGTCTCATTCTCCCGCTATGAATGCCTAAACCTATAAGGAGATTTCAAAGTCATTCTGCTCCACGGGACCCCAATGCCAGGCACTAAAGCAATCATTTTTCCTCGCGCTCATGAAACAAAGACAATTTGAGTTTCTGTAATTCCATTTCTTTCCTGACCCAGTGATAAATTAATGCAGAAGTCATAAAATGTATGCTCCTTTAACACAATTACCTGTCCATGACTTACAATGCTTTCATCTTTCCGCATAAATAACCTTTCTGTTTAAATTCATGAATGTGTCTCAGCCAAGCAGTACAATAAACTACCCAATATTTCACTGGGAGTAAAAAAAAATACAATTTCAGACTTTCATATGCACAAGGAATACAATAAAGTATTGTCCGACAAGGACCATGCGAACTGGTTAATTGTAACAATGTTTTTCCTTTTTCAAGTTTTTTTTTTCTTGAAAACATGAACTTGGAGAAACTAGCAAGAGTGAAAACCACATTATTTCACTTCTTTGACATTAAATAAATCAATCAAAACAAATGAAACAAAGAAATACTCATTTATCACGCAAAAAGAAATCTATCATAATAAAAAGAAACGGCACGAACGCCCCCATTAAAGTGTGTTCTCTTTCCTATTAAAAGTGTTATATAGACTATGCAGGAGCCTCGTCACATTAGACCTCTGTGGGTCCTGCAGGCACTTAAAGCCACTTAGAGTAAATTAAATCACCAGCCACAATGAAACCTTTCTCACCATAAACAGAGCAGCCCTGAGAGGCAGTAATACTCATGCGACGCTGAGAAGGTAAATTCCACTTCTGCAATAAATGCAGAAGGAGTGCTCACAGAGCGACACACAGAAATCGCTTCGAAAAAACATCTGCAAGTCGAGTTTAGCAAAAACAAAAAAATAAAACGGCTTAACCCATTTCGTTTCCTTCTCAAAAGTCCAGTGAGTCGACGGGATCGGGATCGGGTTCGGGATCGGGTTCGACTTCGACTTCGCCGTCGTCGAGGTTCTCCACCGGGTCGATGGTGGCCTGCAGGGCCTTGGCGGAGTTCCTGTGGGCCTCCATGAACTTCTGCAGGTACTTGGAGGTGTAGAGCCAGTGGTGCTTCAGGATGTCCTCCAGCTCGAAGCTCTTGGACTGGCGGGCGTTCATCTTGCGGAAGCGGCGGAACAGCTTGTTCCCGGACTCGTTCCCCTCGCTGGCCCAGGCGCCGATGGAGCCGTCGCGCTCGATGATCTCGGGCACGTGCGCCAGCGTCTTGTGCAGGTAGTTGGTGATCTTGCCGTCGTAGCGGTGGCGGAAGGTGGCGGCGAGCAGGTCGGCGAAGCGCTGCGAGTTGAAGCTGTAGCGCAGCAGCTGGTCGGGGCACTCGCGGGCGGGGCAGGTGGAGCGCCAGACGGGCTTCATCTGCAGGTAGAGCTCCATCAGCTCGCGCAGGGCCTCCCGCCGCTCCTCGCCCGGCACCAGCTCGCACACGGCCGCCGCCGCCTCCCGGGTCATCAGCCGCCGCGCGTAGTTCCCGTTCATCCGCATCACGGGCTTCAGCTTCAGCTTGTTCCTCAGCTGCTTGTCCAGCGTCGCCCGCCAGCGCCGCCGCTCCTCCCGGCCCGGGGGGGCGCCGCCGGCCCGCAGGTGCACCTGGCCGATCTCGTCCTGGAACAGCTTGTAGAACTCGGCGGCGTTGCCGATGTCGCAGTGCAGGGCGTCCATGGTGGGCTGCGTCTCCAGGAAGGGCTTGGCGGACACGCCCTTGACGCGGTCGCGCAGCTCGTCGGCGGACTCGCCGTACGGGTTGGTGCGCCACAGCTCGTAGCGCTCGGCGTTCTCCCGGTGGCAGCGCGTGACGGCGTGCAGCACCATGTTGTGCGAGGCCTGGGCGCGCGTGGCGTCGCACAGCGTGCAGACGTAGGTGGAGCCCGAGGCCTCCAGGCCCTCCAGCTCGCGCACCATCTTCTCGTCGTAGCCCGTGCCGCGGAAGTGGAAGCGGAAGGAGCGCGGCAGGCCGCCCACGGGCAGGATGAGCCGGCTCTCCTTCATGGCGTCGCGCTCGGCCACCACGGGCCCCAGGATGGCGGTCAGCGTCTCGTGGTCGGACTCGTCCACGAACATCAGGCAGAGCGGCCGACAGCTGAGCTCGGAGTTGGGCTTGGGCTCGCGGAAGAGCGTGACGTCCGCCGCGGCGCCCTCGGGCCGCACCGACACCGACATCACGGTGAAGGAGAAGCGCACGGCCTTCTCCGGCAGCGCCGGCCCGCCGCCGTGCTTCTCGCTCACGTCGCCCATGCCGTCGCACGACTCCTTCACCACCACGGAGAAGCCGGCAGTGCAGGCGCTGTCCTCCAGGCCCTGCTCGCGCAGCCCCTCCACGATGTCCTCCTCCAGGTCCTTCAGCGCCGCCGCCAGCGCCACGTCGTAGCGGAAGCGCCGGGCGATGGTCTCCGCCGGGGAGTCGTCCACGGACGCGGTCCAGCCCGACAGGCCGTCCACGATGCCCACGGCGGTGGCGCTGGACACGCCGCGCAGCGCCGGCTGCCACTCGAAGGGGTGGTAGCCGGGCAACAGCTCTTTCTCCGCGTTGCGCAGCGCGTGCAGGGGCTGGAAGATCTGGCGCCCACTGGTGGCCTTGACCGTGCGGTACATCTTGTGGTACTGGCTGCAGCTCAGGAAGGTGTTGACCCGAATAGCCAGACACACCGCAGGGTGCAGCCCAAACCCCCGGCCTGAGGGAGGGAGGGAGGGGGGGTGAGAGAGAGAGAGAGAGAGGGAGAGAGAGGGAGGGAGAGAGAGAGAGAGAGGGAGAGGGAGGGAGAGACAGACAGAGAGATAATGATTAATATTTTAAAATTACCACTTAATACGAGGCTCTGCTCATCTATATTTCAGCTCCATTTGAATTTTTCACTTGTTATTTCAGAAAACGCTTTGCCAAAATACAGCTTGTGTGTGTGTGTGTGCGTGCGTGTGTGTGTGCGTGTGTGTGTGTGTGCGTGTGTACTCCTGCCAGAAAGCCGAATTGTGGATTTGAATTTCATGAACTGAGGACGGCTAATTTGGACACCAGGCTCGTCCAGGAGCGGAGATGAGCTACGTGAGGCCAGCAGCGCAGTTTATTCCCGCCTGAGAAACGGTGTGTGACACCAAAACCAGCACCTCCTTCGTTCAGTTTTTTTATTCGCGCCGTCAGTATTAAAATGACTGTCGTTAATACTCTTTTGTTTGTATTTAATTATAATTATTTGTGGTCCTTGCGGAGGTAATTAAGCTGGAAATGTGTTTGTCTGTTTAAAATTTTAAGTGCCATTGTTGTTGATGACACAGTCAAGATCCGCCTAAGGGACTCCTTGTTTTGCATTTGTTTCCAGATGATTGTCGTTCACATTTTGGCAGAACGCACTTACTGTGCATCATGTCAATAAAGCACTCGAATTGAAATGAGAGAGAGAGAATGAAAGAGAGAAAGAGAAAGACTTGAATTCAGATGAAGTGCTAGCAGCACGAAGGCGCAGTTTGTCGCTGTGATGGTTAGCATCCCTTCAAGGACGTTTACAGGCTGTTTTTCAAGGAAAACCGACCAAAAAAAACAACAACAAAAAAACAAAGAAAAGGTACAGATAATTACAGCAGTGACAATATTTCCCCAGGAAGTTGTACCTTTGTAATGACTACTCCTGCCAACGGCAGAACGGGGGGTGGGGGGGGGGGGGGGGGGTTGAAGTCGAGCAAGCTGGCAGGCTTTCTGTGTTGGTGTGAGATGACAACAGAACTCCAGCTGGCCTGTCTCCTCCCCGGGGGGGGAGCAGGACTGCCCCATTTACCGTCACCCAGACCCCAACCCCCCCCCCCATCCCCCTCAGCAGACGCGAGCCGCTCTCCTGTTGTTTTGATCTGAACAGGCTTCTGACGAGCCGTGTTGTTTTGAATTAGGAAGCCAGCGAAAGATGGAGAGGCAGGGGGGGTGGGGGGGTGGGGGGGGGGGGGCAGTCTGTGTTTTTTTTGGTCAGCTGCGACGCATGATGAAAAATTAGTTCAGATTGTTCTCTTTTTTTATTGTTGCTGTTGTTGTTGTTACGTCCCCCCCCCCCCCCCCCCCCCCGTGCCTCAAAGCATTCCATCAGAGTCACAAATCGAGATTGTCAACTAAAAAAATAAATAAATAAATGAAATGAAAATTATACCGGATAGTCAGTGTGCACTTATAAAAGCAGCAGGACGACAACAACAAAAGACTTCCAGGACACAACATAAAGCAAAAAAAAAAAAAAGAAAAAAAGAAAGAAAGCAGGGAAAAAAAGGGGAGGAGCTCAGAAAGGAGACGAACGTTCCGACGTTGCCGTAGGAACGGCGGGGCGGCTGTACCTTGCATCATGGCCTCCAGCTCGTCGGCCTGCCGGTGCTCGTTCCCCGCCCGCAGCGCCAGCAGGAAGAGGGTGAGGCACACGGACTTGACGTCCCCGCCCTCCTCCTTCTCGGCGAAGACCTTCACGTGGGCCTTCAGCTCCTTCAGCCGGTGCTTCTGGGCGCGGCGGGTCAGCGACAGGAGGTGCTGCCGGGGGCGACCGCCCTTGTTGACGGGCTGGTAGCAGTCGAAGCCCCGCCCCTTGAGCGTGCCCCCGCCCCCGCCCTCGCCCTCGCCCTCGTCCCTGTCCCCCTCCTCGCTGTGGGCGAGGCAGTGCGCCCCGTACGCGTCCAGCCGCACCCCCTCCTCGCAGTCCTGCCGGGGGCACCGGAGCCGCAGGCCGCGCAGCACCTCCAGGAAGGCCTTGGCGGGGGGGGCGAGCTCGGCGGGGGGGCAGGGGAGGGCGCAGGCGGGGCAGCGGGGGCCCAGGGCGCGGCCGTACTTCAGGATGCAGGTGCGGCAGAAGAGGTGGCCGCAGGGCGCCTGGACGGGCTCGGCCAGCAGGTGGTCGCACACCTGGCAGGTGACGGCTCGCAGGAAGTCGGCCGGGAGCGGGTCCTGCAGGAGCTTGGCGCTGAGGTGGACGCTCCGGCAGCGGGTGATGTTCTTCACCCACAGCGCCCTCTGCAGGCCGGGCTGGCGCCAGGCCCTGCCGCCGGGCGCCCGCTCGCACCCGGGCCTCCGGGCCCCGCCCCCGCGGTCCTGGGGGTCTGCCTTCGCCCTCTTGGCCGGGTGGGGGGCGGCCCGGGGTGAGCGGCATCTCTTCCGGCCCCTCTGCTTGAAGGAGGCCTTTTTGGGGTGGCAGAGGGGGCAGTGGGCGGAGTGGGGGTGCCACTGCGGAACCCGGGTTCGGGAGAAGCAGCAGAACCCCCCGCCCCTGATGGCCGCCTTCCAGCAGCGGTGGCAGAAGAAGGGGGGGTGCACCGTCTCCTGGTCCCCCCCCACGTCCACCTTGAACACCTTCAGGAGGACCTCCGGCCAGCTGGTGGCCTTGCACCCCATCCTCCGCAGGGACATCCTGCTGGCCTCGTCCAGGACCCCCTGCACCTCGTGCTCCGGCCCCCCCTTCGCCTTCACCCAGGCCAGGCCACAGAGCCGGCACAGGCTCCTGTCCGGAAACAAACAGGGAAAAACAAAAACACTTTGAGTCTTCCTTTCTCTCAACTGCGCTGGCTGAGAATCTTTTTGTTTCCTTTTAGACAGACTAAAATGAGTTTCCACTCCCGCAAAGTTAATTTGCTGATTATTGATCCACGACTAAGAAGATCTGAGCTGTGTCTGTTTTTTTTTTCTTGTTTTTTTTTATAGTTGGTTTTGTAATTAATAATCTAACGATTGCGATTTAATGGGTGGAGTGGAGAGGTATATCACCACAGTGGAGAGGTGAGAGGCCTTGTTATCTGAGACTGACTGTGGTGTGGAGCGGGGAAAACAGCTCGCTATCTGACGCCTTAATCAAACAATTCATCACTCGAACGCGAATCGAGAATCACTGATGCATCCGCGATCCCTCATGTACCTGAGATTGATTCATTCATAACTCCCTTGCCATGGGGAGCAGAAGCGGGTAAAGTAACTTTCTAAAACACTTTAATCCTTTAGGCACCAGCAACATTTCTGCGGTTTCCTGAGAGTTGAAGAATTGTGTGTTTTCATCAACAGTCGGCACAAAATATTTATTTTGAAATGACTGCACATTCTGCTGAGCAACATGGCTCTTAGACCTACCGAAGTGCTTTTAGATTTTACCAGCGTTTAGAGCAAAGGTGTTTTAAATATGTGACTGATCCAGAATCAATCGGCAGGAAGAAACGACAGTTCTATACCTGAGACACACCTGATGTTCTGTATAATCCCCAGAGTACCTGAGACACACCTGATGTTCTGTATAATCCCCACAGTACCTGAGACACACCTGATGTTCTGTATAATCCCCAGAGTACCTGAGACACACCTGATGTTCTGTATAATCCCCAGAGTACCTGAGACACACCTGATGTTCTGTATAATCCCCAGAGTACCTGAGACACACCTGATGTTCTGTATAATCCCCAGAGTACCTGAGACACACCTGGTGTTCTGTATAATCCCCACAGTACCTGAGACACACCTGGTGTTCTGTATAATCCCCAGAGTACCTGAGACACACCTGATGTTCTGTATAATCCCCAGAGTACCTGAGACACACCTGATGTTCTGTATAATCCCCAGAGTACCTGAGACACACCTGATGTTCTGTATAATCCCCAGAGTACCTGACACACACCTGATGTTCTGTATAATCCCCACAGTACCTGAGACACACCTGATGTTCTGTATAATCCCCAGAGTACCTGAGACACACCTGATGTTCTGTATAATCCCCAGAGTGCCTGAGACACACCTGATGTTCTGTATAATCCCCAGAGTACCTGAGACACACCTGGTGTTCTGTATAATCCCCAGAGTACCTGAGACACACCTGAGGTGATTCATGTGGGTGTCGATCTCCAGGAGCTTCATGTCGACTCGGTGGGCCGCCCCTTCCACCACCTCCTTGGCCTTCCCTCCCAGACAGAGCCTCATCACGCTGCTGGCCCCGCCCACCTCTGACTCCGCCCACTCTTGCTCCGCCTTCCCGGGGGGCTGGGAGAGCGGCGCCCGGGGGGGCGGCTGCCCCCCTAGCGACCCCTCGGCCGGCAGCGGCGCCTTCTCCATGGACTTGACCCGGAAGAGCTTGAACTTCCAGTTGGAGAAGTTGGAGTAGGGGTGGCGGAGCTCATCGGGCGCCGAGCGCAGGGGGGGGTCTGTCTCCATGGCGTCAGCGTAGCCTCAGGTCCTGCAGGGACAGAGGAGGAGGAGGAAGCAGAGGAAGAGGAGAGAGTTTCATCATGTCTTGACAACATGGAAAAGCTAGCGCTCAAAAGCAAGAAACAGAAAGCACAACCTTTCATTTCTGAAATACGCGCGCAAGCTAGCGTCTTTTACCTGGTGCTGTGCAAAGCAGGTCACGGGACACAAGCACACCTGGCTTAGAAAAAGATCAGACACACCACGCCGGTTCTGACTAACGCAACTTGTTGCAATCAGCGTTTCAGCATTCACTGTTACACTAGTCAAAATTCCAACTGAACTTTCTAAAATTCTTTTACAAAAGTCACAGGAATGACGACACTCTCTCGACTCTGTACAGAGATTTTTTCTCTTTTTCTTTCTCTTTTTTTTTTTGCTTGGAGCGAACATGAGTGACACACAGAGCGGGGAACAGCTTGCGCACCCAGAGACTCCAACCGGGGAGGCGGAGATGGGGGAGGAGACGGAGCTGGCGCTCGCAACGCAGAGGTTGCACGGGTTCAAATCCATGCGGGCACAGCTGTTGCGCTATTGCGAATGTCAGTGAGACACACGAGGGGGGGAGGGGCGCAGCTTTTCAGAACCAGACCAGGTGTGTCCCGCTTTCCTGTACTTCACTGCCTAACCCCCCCCACCCCCCCCAGGAGCCCCTCTGTAGTGGCGTTCATGCTCACGCTTGACCTCTACAACCCACAGATATCCAACACGGGACAACTGGGCCTCCAGTATAACGCGTGACTTCCAAAAGTTCATATCAGCCCCCCCCCCCCCCCCCCCCGTGTCTCCCCAGGCCGGGAGCAGCCGTGCCCCTCGGCTCGGGGGCTGAGCTCGGGGGCCAAACGGACGGCTTCGCCCCGCTCCCGCGGCTGTCAGTCCGGCATTCCGGAGCCCATTCCCAGAAAAAGGGCCGGAAGACCGAGATTCCGCACGGCACGGAACCGGCGTTTAACGGGAGAGGACCGGGGGGGGGGGGACGGGGGGGGGATAAAACAGAGAGAGACAGAGAGAAAAGCAAACGGTAGAAACACACTGACGGTGCAGTTACTGAGTACAGATCACAGGCTGCCCGGGCGGAATGTTAGCGGGACCGAAGAGCAGAAGGACTCCACGTCCTGCAGGACCCAGCAGCAGGCCCCAGGACCGGCCTCTCCATCCATCCCATTAAAGCATGAGCGGCCCCCAGAGCCCCCCCCCCCCCCCTTCTGCACCCTGCCACCCTCAGGCCACAGAAAAACCCAACACTGAAACGCTACCATGACTACCATCACTCCACCCCCAGCCCCCTTCTTTAAAAAAATTCAGTCAATCAATCAATTATTTCAGCAGCCAATCAATAACTCTGGTTTAATCGCCTTACCATGATGCCTCCTCCGCACACGCATAGCGTCATGAGTTCTGTCCCAGAGCTGTCCTCCCTGAGCTGACTGTCCTCTCAGAGCTGTCCCACCTGGGCTGTCCTCCCTGGTCTGTCCTCTCTGAGCTGTCCTCCCTGTCCTCCCCTCCCTGGACTGTGTCCTCCCTGGACTGTCCTCCCTGGACTCTCTCTCTTATATAACGCAGCTTCACTCCAGGCACTGCTGTCTGGCTCTGCTCTCCCGTCAACAGCCCACAGCTGAGCCCATTCGAGGCTGTGTCATCTGGCCTCTTACCTTGTTTGTGTGTCAGCTGGCATCTGCTCCCCAGGGGAGAAGGGGGTGGGGGGGTCGAGGGTCGGGTGTGGGGGGGCAGGGGACCGAGGGGAGCGCTGAGCTCAGAGTCGGCAGCCTCGATGTACGTCTGTCTGTTCCTCAGTGTCACCGCGTCTGCGATTTGGATCCGTGTCAATCCTGGGACTGGGATGATGCGCCACTCGTATTTATATCATCGCCTCGGGGGGGTGGGGGGGGGGGGGGCAGGGAGCCCCTGGCAGCTGGGGGCCCCCAACCACCTGAGCTGTGGGTAAGGAGATAAATACCGGAGATAACGGTGTGTCCCCCTTACCCAGCCCCCCCAAAACCACCACTGCCACCTTGCCCCCAAAAACACAGTACAGCACCCCTCAGCTGGGCTACCCCCACATACACGTTCCCTCAACCGCCACACCTCAACCAGGTGCCCCAACTCCCCGAGAGGGAGGGAGGGAGGGAGAGAGAGAGAGAGAGAGGGAGGGAGGGAGGGAGACAGAGAGAGAGAGAGAGAGAGGGAAGGAGGGAGGGAGGGAGAGAGAGAGAGAGAGAGAGAGAGAGAAAGGGAGGGAGGGAGGGAGGGGGGGAGGGAGGGAGAGAGAGAGAGGGAGAGAGAGAGAGAGAGGGAGGGAGGAAGGGAGGGAGGGAGAGAGAGAGAGGGAGAGAGAGAGGGGGGGAGGGAGAGAAAGAGATAGAGAAAATGAGGGAGAGACGGAGGCAGAGAGGGATTCATTTCTTTTTGTATTTTACATATTATGATCAACAAAGGGAAGAATCCTTTAAAAATATAAACATTACTTTCCCCAACATCCAAAATATTGGTGACAATGAAAAATGGTCAGTTATATTAGGAGAAGGGCCTACAGCCCCACAAGCAGCCAGATATGTAACAACAAGCCACAGGATGAGGGACACAAACACGCTCTGCACCATATATACATTTAACAAATGTATTCATTTACGATTGTTATATTGTTGACCTATTTTTTTAAAAGGTCATTTACCATAATTAGTCTTTTTTTAAACCATACTATATATATTGTTTTATATTAGAATAAATATTCTGTTATGTTCTTCACACCTTAATTAATGTTATTTCTATTTTTACACTATGCGAACATATTTATTATTATTATTATTATTATTATTATTATTATTACTGCCAATAAAGCAAATTGAAATTGAAAAAAGAGAGAGAGAGAGAGAGAGAGAGAGAGAGAGACCCAACCTGTTGTCTTGGAGGTTAACGCAGTGCTAGGCTACACCACACAAAGAGCACTGAGCAGTCTCCTCATCACTCCATTACTTTGTATGAATCATTCAAAATAATCAACTAATCAACTGTCCCCACATTCACTAAACGGTGGTAGTAGAAATGGTAATGGTGGTAGTGGTGGTGGTGTGGGGGGGGTGGTAGTGTGGGGGGGGGGGGGGTGGTAGTGGTAGTAGCCCTGCGCATAGCAGTTACATAAGTAGTACTTCAAATTCAAACTGCAAATAGAATCTGGAAATATTTGCATTCTATTCCCTGGCTGCTCCATTTCCCCACTCGCGTTATGTTGGGATGATAATTATGGGAGATATTTCATCTCATGAGATTTCCACATTAAAGTCACAGTGCATGAGCTCACACAGATTTCATCTAATCTACAGCGGTTCACAGCTCGGCCAGCCACCTGACCTCTCCCAACCGTTTCCATGACGCCAGGATGCCCAATGATGGCCACGCATTTTTGAAATTTGAAAGGTGGTTGCAGATGATCAAGGCAGGACTGTGTGCCTTTGTGAAAGTTGTATATTAACTTTGGCACTTCTGAGAGTCACGTCCAGCAGGTCCGTGCGGAGCAAGGCTGAG
>NC_049216.1:35281710-35376710 GCF_013347855.1 Anguilla anguilla | reverse complement strand
AGACTCACGAGGAAGATAAACAGCGGGACCAGCTCCGCGCTCATCTAATCATTACCTTCTGCCCGTTAAATAAAGTCTGCTGTTGGAAATGCCAGGCCGGCCCCGCCCTTCTCACTGTCCGCGAGGATTACAGCTCAGAGACAGAGGACCACGCTTCCAGGACACCCGGCTGATCTCCAGCTGATTTAGAGCACGGCTGATATCTTTAATTCAATCCACATCGCTGTAATTATGCGCAGGCATGGGGGGGGGGGGGGGGCAGTTATGCATAAGCATGGGGGGGGGGGGCAGTTATGCGCAGGCATGGGGGGGGGCAGTTATGCGCAGGCATAGGGGGGGGGCAGTTATGCGCAGGCATGGGAGGGGGGGGGGTGGGCAGGTTGATGAAGGCGGGGGACGCAGGAGTCTGGCTTTGCATGAAATCCAGATCAGGTCCAACATTTACATAACCGTCAACGCCTGTGGCGTGGCAGGGAGCGTCTGATCGGGCCTCGTCTAGATTAGGGGAAAAGAACACCGCACCGAAACACAGGCCGTCGCTACCGGTTACCCATTTGTCAGGACGACGAGGAAACCGTTCGGGAGGCAGGTCCAGGTCTACCTCTGCAGCCGTGTGATTGGATTCCTGTGTTCCGATTGGATCTAGCAAGCTGTGGTCAATCTTATGCTAAAGGTCAAAGGCTGAATTGGCTAGAATCACCGCCTAAAACTGGAACTCCGTCTACTCAAGATCACGATTCATCGGAATATGCCAATAGTGAGCATTTGGGTATTTGGAAAACGCAAATAAATTAGTAATTAACACTGAAGAGGGCAGATTCCCTCCGGGTAACTCCAGTTTCCTCCCACAGTGCAAAAGCAGGCAGGTTAGGTTGACTGGAGAGTCTGGATTGTCCAATGGGGCATGAGCCTGTGAGCGAATGGCGTTTGGGCCCTGTGATGTATTGCTGACCCGTGCAGGGAGCGTACCTGTCTCTCACCCAATGACTGCTGGGATAGGCCCCACCACCTCCCGTGACCCCGACCAGGAATTAGTGGCTTAGGAAATAGGTGGAAAGATGAAGAAACACTGATTGATGATCAATTTAATTTAATTTAATTTTTATAGCAGTTTTTACTGATAAAGATTGTCAACACACTGAGTAAGTGCATGTAATGCCACTGTTACGCTAAGCTACCTAGCGTGTCAGCTCCATAAAAGCAAGCTTGACACTTGACGCTAAGCTCCCTGCCCAGCCCAGACATCCGCATTTAATTTCATGAACTCTGTGATATGTCGATGGCTAACTGTAGGATTGACTAAAGAGGTTTCAAGCCTACACTTAAAGAGAGAAAGTGTGTCTGAAGCCCGCATCACCATAGGGGGCCTTGCATGCAAAAGTAAATGACACAGAATGGAGAGACAGATACAGAGTGGATTACAATCAGCTCTGCATGATGATGATGAAGAAAACAGCTATATGCCTGCACTCCCCCTCTTTCTCGTTCTCCCATCTTCCCCCTCTCTCTCTGTCTCTGTCTCTCTCTCCATCAATCTGTCCCTCTACCGCTCTATTTCCTCACTCCCTTTTTCCCCTCCTACCCTCAAGGGAATGTCTCTCTAATTGAAATAGCTTTTCATGCCTACTGCCCCCCCACCCCCGCCCCCCCCCGCACACACACACACACACACACACACACACACACACACACACACACACACACACACACACACACGCACACACACACACACACACACACACACACACTCGCAAATGAAATAAATAATAAATAAAGAAACACCCCACTATGAGAGTCAATGAGATCCCTTAGTAACGGGGCTATATGGGATATATCTGAATTAAACAGCCCCTGGGACTACAGGGGCTGACAACCGAGGAGAAAAGGCAAGATCTTTGGGAGTTCAACTACGCACACAAATGTGTGTGTGTGTGCATCTGTGTGTGCGCAGGCGTGTGTGCGCATCCAAGTGTGTTTGCGGTTGTGTGCATTTGTGTGCGTGTGTTTGAGTACGTATACGTGTGCGTTCCATGCGCATGGAGAGTAAAAATCATAAATGCCTGGGGTCAATCGGTCCAACCCCAGACCAGTAAAAAGCGAGATTGGAGGGTCCTCCTCTGATTCCACTCTATGCAAGGTCAGCTGCAGTCATCAGTGTTAAAAGAAGCAGCTGGGGACCCCATGTGTTTTGGAGGAGAACTGCAGCTGTCTACACTCTCTAATCGGCAGTGGGGTTTGCGCATGAACGCAGATAATTAGATACTCTAAATTAGGGTGAAAATCGGACATGTTCAGTCCCATGCTGGGTGCCAAATCCACTTTTTAATTTTTAATAAATTAAAGAACATTTTTAAAAGGCCCTTGACAATGCGGTGTGAGTGTGAGATTGGCCCATAGCGTACGAGTCTTATGCCTAATGAACGAGACTTGAGAGCAACGAGCTAACCAGCTAAACATTAAACAGGACAGACATGGTGTTGTAGCTCTTATTACATTAATTAAAAGAAACATGGAATTTTGAAGCAAGCTGTTATTTTGAATTGTAACAGTACTACTAACAGCCACAGCAATGGTGACCACTGTCGACTGTTCTTTCAGATCTGGTTAAAACAGCTGAGCTGAAATCAAAAATAAAGAGTAGGTCAGCTTATATTGACAAGTAGATTTCGTTTGGGGAGACAATAAACATGAAATTCTCTTTAGGATTTTTTTTGGGGGGACACAAACAGTACAAGTCAATACAACATAATAATATTGGGGGGGGGCATCTGATGTTTTCAAAAAGTAGGGGGGGGGCTCTCATCCCCCAGCTACACGGGATCTGTGTCTGTGTTGACAAATCGTCTTTATTGACACTTTAGAGTGGGCGGAGGACAATTATGCAGGTGAGAAAAATTGTTTGTGAAATTGTTTGTGAAAAAACAATTAAATGCTTCCCACAGAGGAAGTGTTTAAACTGAGCCAGTTCAGCCCATAAAAAGATGTGTTTAAATGAAAGTAAGGTAAGCGGCTAAGCAATGCAAAGCAAACACCCAGCACTAAGAACTCAGGGACCGCTGACATCATGCCCCTGAAAAAGGCACCGTGCGCGTGCGAATGACACACACACGTATCGGCAGAGATTTAAAACCTGTTTGCTCTGTCTCTCCCGGGCTCAGCCGAATGGTTCTGATCGAGTCACCATGGAAACTACAATTCAGCCCTCTCTCGTCTGAGATCGGACCAGCGATGCCCAACATCGCTGTACATCTTTATCTGCTCATTTTTCTCATCTTCCCCTAAATCATCCCTCCATCTTACCTCTGAACTCTCCTCCTATATCATCCCTCTATCTTCCCTCAGAGCTCTCCTCCATCATCCACGGATCTTTCCCCATCTTCCCTCCGATCTGTCCTTCTCCTCAACCCTCATCAGATTCAAGCGTTGTGCTCTTTTTGGAAACCCCCTTGCCCTGTAGACTGGAGTGCTGTATAAATGCTTAAACGTGCTAAGTCACAAGCTGATTGCAAGAACTTCAAAAAGCTTTGCACACATCACAGGCCAGCAGTAAAATCTTACATAACACACTCTTCCTGGGGATTCACTGGACTTCAAGTCACTTCCCTGTCCCCACAGAAAAAGGCCAGCCTTTAAAACACAAAGCTACCCGCTCAGGTTATTTCATAACCCTGCTTTAGCCATGCACAAGGGTCCCATAGACCCCATTCTGTTCTCACCTTTCAGCCAATATATCTGAATTATCCATCCATGTCAGCGAAATTTAAAAGCTTGAACCAGTGGCAGCCTCTCTGCTGAACAGGTGAAGGGGTATGTGTGGGGAGGAGAGGGGGGGGGGCATAGTTTACTTGGGGGGCGACAGCGTTTTGTGCGGATGCTCTCCTTGTGCCTCCGCCAACCCCATTGTTATTGAGAGAGAAGGCCTGGTGTTCCCACGGCATGTAAAGTAGGGCCCATTACCACGGACAGATGAGTAAGTACAGCGCCGCCGTCTCCAAAGCGAAGACACTCTATATGCAAAGCAGCCGCACGCGGTCCAGGAAACCCGTGATTATATTAGTAATTTAATTTCCGTGGTTACAGTGGGAGATAAGGAAACTAACCAGTCGCCATTGTTCGAGCGTCGCCGACGAACGCGACACAGCAGAATGGCTTCATTGTCAGGCGGACAAGGTGGTCTGTCTGCGAGCTCACACACACACACACACACACACACACGCGTACACGCACGCACACACACACACACACGCACGCACGCACGCACACACACACACACGCACACACACACACACACACACACACACACACACACACACACGCACACACACACACACGCACACACGCACACACGCATGCACGCACGCACGCACACACACGCACTGCTTGCCTGCCAACCAACCGACCGATCAACCGACAGGAAATGAGCACGCATGCGCCTGCCTACCAACCAACCGACCGACTGACCGACCAACCAACCGACCGACTGACCGACCAACCAACCGACCGACTGACCGACCCGACCGCAGACAGACAGACAGACAGAGCGGGAGCGCGCTCACGCGCTAGCATCTAAACTGCAGAGGTGATTTTGACCTTAAATGCAGAATCCTTCAAAAACGCTTTCGGTTCTCTCTCTCTCTCTCTCTCTCTCTCTCTGTGTATGAGAGGCAATCAGAGCAGGAGTCTGAGCGGAGGCCCATCACGGCGAGCACAGGCATGTTTAGGATTCCGGGGGAGCGGCGAGAGCGGAGAGAGATTCACCGCAGGACGGCGGGACGCGGCGTGCGCTCCTCACAACTTCTTATTCGGAGAAGAAGAGAGAAAAAAAAAAGACGCGCTGCGGTCTGACACTCCGGAAACACCTCCCTCTTTTTCTACGACCGCCGACGTAGGTTTTAATCGAATCGAGATTTGGCGATCGGAAAAAAGAGAAAGATTTCAAACGATGCGAAAGACGGGAGGACGGCGCATTTCGCGAAACGCCCGTCTGTGTCGACGGCTGCGGTCGGGAGACAGACAGGGATCTGATTCGCCTGTCCGTCACGGCGCGCATCCCGCGCCCGCGGCCTGACGCCCCGTCCCGACGCAGACCGAAACGCTCCAGCGTCTGAGGTTTCACGTCTTTGTCAGGCTCCCCGACCACACCGCGCCACTTCACCTCTACTTGACATCTCTTTCTTCTCTGATTCCCTCCATCTCTGTCTCCAGCCATCACGAAACAAACTGATATATGAGTCTGGCCCTTCTTCTATAAGTGCTGTTTTTCACTAGAGCCCAAATGAAACTGGATGTGTGCAGAAAAAAAATGAGTAAGATATTTTTGGCAGTTTCAGTCAAAACTGCATTAGGTTTCTCAAGTCGTAGAAAATTCTGGAACGGTTGGGAACATTAAGTGAGATATTATACAAACATTTATGGATATGTGCATGCATACATGTGCACACAGCACTCATAAACAGCAATGCTCACAAATTCACTAAACATTCATTTTAAAAAACATTACAGGTATGCAGGTTTGTGCCCACTCACACACACACACACATCGGAAATGAGCTGAGTTCATGTTCTTTGATTTCATTAATCATAAAATGGAGGCAAAAGGGAAAGACTTTTTTTTTTTTTTTTTTTTTGCTTCATTCACATGGAAGGCGATTTAACAAAAATGTGTTACAACAGCGCCACCAAGAGGCGAAGATGTGGAAAGGCACCGCACTGCCTCCTGCCGCCCTCACAAACCAGGGGCTCCGGAATCTGATTGAAGCTCAACTTGTTTTGGCAGCCGGCATCCTTATTTATTTATCTGTCTAAGCACACACGTTTAAGTGGGTGTATAATTAGCAGGACAAGGCTGTGTAATTGAGCTATAATTGAAACGAGGAACGCCAACGCGGCCCAGTCGCCGTTTCCTTCCTGCCTGCCTGCCGCCGGGCGAGCCGCGCGCGTTCCCTCACCCGCGTCTGCGGCGGCCTGACGCCGTCCTGATCGCCCTGCCGCTCGCCCCCCCCCCCCCCCCCCCCCCGCACCCCCCCCAACCCCCCAACCTGAGGCACGAGTCTGGCAGCCCCGGATCCGACAGAAGGAGGGTCAGCGGAACAAGCGGAGACGGACACGTGATGCAGGACAGGTGAGCTCCAGGGAAGGGAGGAGCGTAATGGCTAATGAGAGGTCAAAGGGCAAAGGGCAAAAGGGCACGGCCAATAATTAGTACACCAGTACAGTAGCCAAAAAAAAAAAAAGAAGGAAAGTCACACCACCTCAAAACTGAAAAATGGGTGGAGCCATCAAATCGTGTCCACTGCTGGGAGCCAATCGTAGCATTTCCCCCCTATCCCCCCCCCCCCAGTGGAGCGCAAACTTGTGATTGGTTCAGCCGTGTCCGTTGTTGAATGGCGCAAGACGGCCGCGCTGATTACCGGATTCAGGAAGCATCACAGCCTCTTCACCCCTGTCAGACCAGTAGGGGGCGGTACGGGAGCGCGAGCTCTGCCAATCACGAAGCCCTTTCATCGCCAGACTCGTTTCATTGGACGCTCGGCTGCTCAGTCAAAAGGATTCCCTTTCTTCACTGAAGCAGGGCCTGTTCATTCGTGCTGGATGGATGCTAATGCTAAGGAGCTCAGCCAGCTGCGCACACTCACTCTCTCACACGCGTGGAGACCAGCGGGTCTTTCGGATAGATCGGCCAGTGTAAATCGATGAGACCTCGCTCGGCCCCGTTAGCTGTGATGAGGAAGGGGCGAAGGCTGTCCTCCTCCCAGCCAGGCCAGGCCCCGGCCTGCGTCCGGATCACACGGTCAGGCTTCCGCGACCTTCAGAGACCACTCCGGCGCTCTCAGCCCATAATTAAGCGCTACCCTATCGGTAAATTGAAAAACAATTCTCAGTAGATTTAATAACCGACTCATTACTCGCCGCCATTAGGGTGGAACTGGCTGTTAATTAGTTCAAAACCTGATTAATGCCCAATTAGAGAGAAGCAGGATCAAATGAATTCCCTCACTTTAAGCAGGATGGGGGGGAGAGTTTAAAAAAAAAAACAAGAATGAATAAATAATAAATACCTGCGCTGCATCCCCTGCCGCGAGACGGGTAAACACGGCTTGGCAGAGGAACCCAGTATCCAATCAGCAAACACGACAGGCCCAAGCTGGACACGTCTGGATGCGTGGGGTGGGTGGAGGGGATTTTTAAAGAACATAAAAGCAGAAAGGTTCCTGTGGGAGTACTCTGGAGCTTCTGACTACCGAGAGGAGACGCCCCCTCTGGGTGGGCTGGGCCATGCAACAGAGCTCATGAGACGGACGGAGCACGGACGCAGTATAGTTCTGTCGCTAAAGATCTGCAATCTTTAAAAATCCTGTAAGTTGTGCAGACGACAGGCAAGTGAACTGAGAGTGGGCAAAGCATAAGCAAAAAACAAAGGGGGGGGGGGGATTTCTAACAAGATGGTAAATGGACTGCATTTATATAGCGCTTTTGTCCAAGGCGCTTTACAATTGATGCCTCTCATTCGCCAGAGCATTTAGGAGTTAGGTGTCTTGCTCAGGGACACTTCGACACGCCCAGGGCGGGGTTTGAACCGGCAACCCTCCGACTGCCAGATAATCGGTCTTACCTCCTCAGCTATGTCACCCCTGCAAGAAATACACGAACAGGAACAGGCATACTGTGTGCATGTGTGAGTGTGTGCGTGTGTGTGTGTATGTGTGTGAGTGTGTGTGTGTGTGTGTGTGGGGGGGGGGGTGTTATGTGCCACTATCAACACTTTAATTCAGTTCTATTATATACAGAGTCTTTCAGCAATATTTGGTCATTAACAATTAAAGTAACCGCACCAGAGTTATTTCCCAGGGCTAGGTGTGCGCCCGTCTATTCACTACAGAATCATCAGTCTGTGGGGGGGGGGGGGGGGGGGGTACCAGAGGAGTCAGTATTACACAATGAGGCGGGGGGGGGGGGTCATCTACCCACACAAATCCCCGAAACCTCCCCAAGATAAAACCCTGGCCTAATACAGATCCCCCTGTGGGGGCACCCCAAACAGTTGGCACTGGGACAGTCATGATTCAAATCTGGACTGCCCTCCATGTCATATCACCAAAGAACCGGTGCTTTGGCGACGCAGAGCACTCATAAAAGCCCCATAAAAGTTAAACGGTGATATATTACCCAGCGTAGGAGCCACCAGATGACCAGACGCTGCGTATACCATCCCTCTTCCAGATCGATCGACCCCCCCCCCCCCGTCCCCAGAAACGATGGAACAGGTTTCATTTCCAAGCCCAATGGCAGACAAAATAGGATTTCACATCATGACACAGAACAGTCAAATCCAGACTGTGTGACGTCTTAGGTTTCCTTTTAAAGCATCGTACATGACTTTTATCATCCAAATAAATAAATAAAAATCTTAGACTTAAAAACAGATAATTAAATACATAAAATAGCCACCTACTCCGGGATTCATAAATAAAGGACATTTTAAAACATGAAAAGTTCCAGAAGCATCCCAACAAGAGCAGTGAAACCCAGCGTAATAAGGCCCTTGAGTAACTCACTCACCAGAAGAGGGCGCTGTTGTGATAAAAAAAAAATTATAATTTCCTGCGGTGAACATTTGAACAGAAAGCACAACCAATCGAGAGGTTCTGTCAGGTGGTTTATTATAGAGTACATTTAACCCTATAACCTGCCAGGGGCACAAAGCAGCACCATTCACCCCTTTTTCATCCCGTCTGCAATTAACCACATAATTACAAGTGTTCATGTTCAAATTGTGCACTTTTAACAAAATAACATAACAATGTTGTACAACAAATAACATAACTGCCATATAGCTTTGTCAAATAACAAAGGATTGCAGAAAATATTAGTGCATCTTATTGTTCCTTTTCTGCAAAACGAGTATAAAAGTGGCAGTGGCATTCTGATTTATATGGTAAGAGCTCTGCAGATGTGTGTGATAGCTTTTATGAAGTATGTGAAAAACCATCCAGCCTTCACCATATACTGGCACCATATGAATGGAAGGAAAACAAGATTTTTAAAAAGTCCAATAAATAACAACCTCTTCCTTTCTCAAAAACAAGGACACAAACGCAAAAGAACACACAGAAACGCACGCGCGCACACACACACACACACAAACACGCACACACACAAACACAAACACGCACACATGCTCACACTCACACTCACTCAAACACACACACACACACAGGGACACAGGCGGGCACGCACACACACACACACACACACACACACACAAACACGCACACATGCACAAAAACGCACACATGCACGCACGCACACACGCTCACACTCACACTCACTCAAACACACATACGTTTTGCTGGTGCATGTCCTCATAAACACCCCACAAAACCCCCTGGCATCCCCCATTCATAAGGAAGTAATTCTTCCTCCTCTTCCTCCTCCTCCTCTCGCCGTGGGCCTCCGCAGACTCCACAGGGGGGCAGTGGTTCTGCCGAGGACAGTCATTGGTTGCCTGGCGTAGCCAATAGCGTGGCTGAGTGCTGAACGTGTGGCAGTGAGGGATCCTTTCCTTCCCCTTCAGTCCCGCTGGCTGCCAACGCGTCAGAACGAAGCGAGAGGCTGCCATGGAAACCCACCGGAATTCCCCCCCCCACAGCGAGCCATCGCAAAAAGTCCACAGTCACCACCCTGCTTACTGACCCTTAAACGACCCATCTTTTAGACCAAATGTCGGGATCTGGGCGAAAACAATAAATGGGCCTGTCCTCCAAGCCAATCGGACAAAAGATTTGGCGAAAGTACATTTGAGCGACCGCATCAGACGAGAGGACCGTGGCGCGTGTTTTTGACGGGACTGTTCCCTGGGCCAATCAGACGAGAGGACCGTGGCACGTGTTTTCGACGGGACTGTCCGGGGGTCAGGGGAAGGACATGTACCTCTTCTCTCCGCGGGCGAAGGCGGAGTCTCTGTGGGCGTGGCCCTCGCTGTAGGAGCGGGACTCGCAGGGCAGTGGGACCCTCATCCTCCACCAGGCCTCCGCCGCCTTGCACAGCTCCGGCAGCGGGTCGGGCACCACGCACTGCTCCACCAGGAACACCGCCGGCAGCACGCCCAGCAGCAGGGCCCAGCCCGCCGCGCCCAGCCAATAGGAGGAGCCCAGCAGCCCGGGGTCGGCGCCGATCTCCGCCCAGTGCTGCCGGGTGAAGAGGGACCAGCACACCAGGAAGAAGAACCCTGGTGATTGGACGAGAGGACGAGTGAGAAACGCTACGGGCCAATCGAATCAGCCACTGACGGCTACCCGCAGCTCTACCCACAACGACAATGACAAGGCCTATGACCACAAATAAATCAATAAATCAATAAATAAATACTGGAGCTCCTACTACAGCGTATTACTGCTACTATAATTAACATTATGATGATTATGACAATGATGACGATGATGATGACGATGGCGGCTGCTGTGGTTACAGCCAGGCACACTCACCTGTGGGCGCGAGCGTGATGAGCATCAGTGTGGTGGGGAACAGCGCCTGGCCCGCCATCAGGAGGGAGCGGGTGTTGGAGTAGGACCGCACCGTTTGGGACGTCCAGCAGCAGGCGAAGACCAGGCACAGGACCCCCGAACCCAGGGCCATCAGGCAGGACAGCACGCCGAACACCTGCTCCGCCTCCAACGCTGTGGGGGGGGGGGGAGGTAGACTTGTTATAAGTTATATTCAGCATTTTGTTCATTTATGTCCATGTTCTCATGTATTTCTGTATGTACACTTTGGTAGTATTTACACATGCATTTAATGCCAATAAAGCATTTTGAATTTGAATTTGAAAGACAGCGAGGGAGAGAGAGTAAAAGAGAAGGACAGAGAGAGAAAGGGGGGGAACAGGAGGAGAGGGAAAGAGTAAGAGGGAGAGAGGTGGAGAGATGACTGAGTGAGATGGAGAGAGAGAGAGAGAAAAACAGATGGACAGAGAGGGGGAAGGTGTGAATAAAGGTGTGAAAGGTATGTGCAGCTCCCCCAGGCCTCAATTCCACAGCACTCTCTGAAACGTGCCCGAGCTCGCCAAACTGCCACAGGCTCACCCAGCTACACCTGAGCAGCCACAGGCTCACCCAGCTACACCTGAGCAGCCACAGGCTCACCCAGCTACACCTGAGCAGCCACAGGCTCACCCAGCTACACCTGAGCAGCCACAGGCTCACCCAGCTACACCTGAGCAGCCAAACTCACCCAGCTGCACCTGCGCAGCCAAACTCACCCAGCTACACCTGAGCAGCCACAGGTTCACCCAGCTACACCTGAGCAGCCACAGGCTCACCCAGCTACACCTGCGCAGCCAGACTCACCCAGCTACACCTGAGCAGCCAGACTCACCCAGCTACACCTGAGCAGCCACAGGCTCACCCAACTACACCTGAGCAGCCACAGGCTCACCCAGCTACACCTGAGCAGCCACAGGCTCACCCAGCTACACCTGTGCAGCCACAGGCTCACCCAGCTACACCTGAGCAGCCACAGGCTCACCCAGCTACACCTGAGCAGCCACAGGTTCACCCAGCTACACCTGCACAGCCACAGGCTCACCCAGCTACACCTGCGCAGCCAGACTCACCCAGCTACACCTGCGCAGCCAAACTCACCCAGCTACACCTGAGCAGCCAAACTCACCCAGCTACACCTGCGCAGCCACAGGTTCACCCAGCTACACCTGAGCAGCCACAGGCTCACCCAGCTACACCTGAGCAGCCAAACTCACCCAGCTACACCTGAGCAGCCACAGGCTCACCCAGCTACACCTGCGCAGCCAGACTCACCCAGCTACACCTGAGCAGCCACAGGCTCACCCAGCTACACCTGCGCAGCCAGACTTCACCCAGCTACACCTGAGCAGCCACAGGCTCACCCAGCTACACCTGCGCAGCCAGACTCACCCAGCTACACCTGAGCAGCCAGACTCACCCAGCTACACCTACGCAGCCACAGGTTCACCCAGCTACACCTGAGCAGCCACAGGTTCACCCAGCTACACCTGAGCAGCCACAGGTTCACCTAGCTACACCTGCGCAGCCACAGGCTCACCCAGCTACACCTGCGCAGCCACAGGCTCACCCAGCTACACCTGAGCAGCCACAGGTTCACCTAGCTACACCTGAGCAGCCACAGGTTCACCTAGCTACACCTGAGCAGCCACAGGTTCACCTAGCTACACCTGAGCAGCCACAGGTTCACCTAGCTACACCTGAGCAGCCACAGACTCACCCAGCTACACCTGAGCAGCCACAGACTCACCCAGCTACACCTGCGCAGCCACAGGTTCACCTAGCTATACCTGAGCAGCCACAGGCTCGTCAGCTACACCTGAGCAGCCACAGGATCGTCAGCTACACCTGAGCAGCCACAGGATCGTCAGTTGCACCTGAGCAGCCAGACTCACCCAGCTACACCTGAGCAGCCACAGGCTCACCCAGCTACACCTGAGCAGCCACAGGCTCGTCAGCTACACCTGAGCAGCCACAGGATCGTCAGTTGCACCTGAGCAGCCAGACTCACCCAGCTACACCTGAGCAGCCACAGGCTCGTCAGCTACACCTGAGCAGCCAGACTCACCCAGCTACACCTGAGCAGCCACAAGCCTCACCCAGCTACACCTGAGCAGCCAGACTCACCCAGCTACACCTGAGCAGCCACAGGCTCACCTAGCTACACCTGAGCAGCCACAGGCTCACCCAGCTACACCTGAGCAGCCAGACTCACCCAGCTACACCTGAGCAGCCACAGGCTCACCCAGCTACACCTGAGCAGCCACAGGCTCACCCAGCTACACCTGAGCAGCCACAGGCTCGTCAGCTACACCTGAGCAGCCAAACTCACCCAGCTACACCTGAGCAGCCACAGGCTCACCCAGCTACACCTGAGCAGCCAGACTCACCTAGCTACACCTGAGCAGCCACAGGCTCACCCAGCTACACCTGAGCAGCCAGACTCACCCAGCTACACCTGAGCAGCCACAGGCTCACCCAGCTACACCTGAGCAGCCACAGGCTTGTCAGTTACACCTGAGCAGCCACAGGCTCACCCAGCTACACCTGAGCAGCCAGACTCACCGTAACACACCAGAGGGGTTTCAAAACTGAACGACCAAAACTTTCACAGAGACCAACGCCTTACGCTAAGAAGCAGAGGGGAAGTCCACTCTCTGGGGCGTCTCGATGTCACCTCAGTTTTAGTTACGTGTTTTCGACTGGGCCCAGAAGGTTTTTGTATGCAATGAAGGATAGCCTGTTGCACAAGCTTCGGTACAGACACACACACACACACACACACACACAAGCTACCACGCACATGCACGCAGGCACGTGCACTCGAAAGGAGAAGTACCCCTGATGGGTATTCTCAAAGCAAAACCCCAGCATTCCCCAGAGTCCGCAGTGCTGAGAGAGAAGCCCCTTTAAGGTGAGTCAGATCAGAGGCTGGGGTAACTCCAGGGCTCAGCCAGCCCGGACACGGCCAGGGGTGGGGGGTGGTGGGGGGGGGGGGGGGGGGTAACAGGAGAGAAACGATTCAGAGCGAAAAACAGCCCGCCTGTCACTCCTCCTCCGTTTCGGAGACCTGAAACATGCCCACACCTGAACACGCCGTCGAATTCCTGCGTACTTACCGTCCCGCCCCCCGGCCCCCCCCGGCCCCCCCGGCCCCCACGTGCCCCCGTGGTTATTCTCAAATGTGTCAGTGAAAAGCCCCCTAAATCAGACCCGCTCCAGCGGCTGTGTGAGCCGCGCACGTTTCCCTCCCTCAGTCTTAATTTCGGCCACTTCAAAAACAAATTCTCCGCGCGTTACGGGGTGGAATGTGGGCGGGGGGGGCTTGAACTTCGACCTCAGCTCTGAATGACATATCAAACATAGTGTTTCCCCCACCCCCCATTTCCACACACCAGCACGATATTCAGGGTCACTAACTATCACAAAAAAAAAATCAAAGTCAATCGATCGACTGCACCTTTACCATTTTCGGGTACATTTTTGTGGCTCAATATAGGAAACTAAAGACAATCAAAAAGTATACTTATATTATAGCCATAAGTATGGGGGCCCTATAATGGTACTTATAACAGAAAACAAGACAAAATCCAGTCTCCATTTGTTAGAAAACAACACAGAGTTAAGAAATGCAGTGGTGCTGCGGGATTGCTCCATTTCAAGAATGAACGTGTACACACACACACACACACACTCTCTCTCTCTCCACTCACCTTTGAAAATAACCTCCTGCATCCGGCCAGCATCCGGTTTGGAGCTGTTCCCCACCGTCCACAGCCCCGTGTCCCCGAGCCAGCAGGGGGTGCACACAGCGTACCCCACAAACAGGCACCCCAAAAACCCCACGCAGGCCTCCGCAAAGCGGAACTGACTCCCCACGTTGTCCAGCTCCAAGGCCGTCATCGTCCCAGCGCTGGGGGGGGGAGAAGACAGAACATACACCTGAGCAACAGTCAACGTCAGTGGCAGTCTCCTGTAAAACACCAGTGTACTCTGACAGGGACATCGCAAAGCCCAGCACACACCTGTGTACTCTGTCAGGGACATCGCAAAGCCCAGCACACACCTGTGTACTCTGAGAGGGACATCGCAAAGCCCAGCACACACCTGTGTACTCTGAGAGGGACATCGCAAAGCCCAGCACACACCTGTGTACTCTGAGAGGGACATCGCAAAGCCCAGCACACACCTGTGTACTCTGACAGGGATATCGCAAAGTCCAGCACACACCTTTGTACTCTGACAGGGATATCGCAAAGCCCAGCACACACCTGTGTACTCTCCGCTTAAACACCAGAGCAGTGGTAACCAGCCCTGTTCCAGGAGATCTACCGTCCTGTAGGTTTTCACTCCAACCCTAAAAAGCACGCCTCACTCACACAGCTGGAGATCTTTGCCGTTGCTGGTGATTAGTGGAGTCGTGTACCAAATTAGGGTTGAAATGAAAACCCAAAGAACGGCAGATCTCCACAAACAGGGTCGGGAAACCACTGCCCCAGGGAAACAGCCGATTATCCACAAGAATGACAAAAATATTGTAAATATGCGCTCACCTTTAGTGCAGCTGTTCCCTCGTCAGTCCCACTTGTTTGGACAGGTCTGTTTTTTTCTGTTGCGAAAGGAGATTGGAACAGAACAGACGTAGCTGTAAGAAGTCTCGCTGGATGAGGTGGAACCTTCTCGGTTGTTGATTTTTTAATTTTTTGTAAAAACGCAGCGCGATCTGTCGCAGGTCTCCGATCCGCACCGGCACGATCGACCCAAACGCAGCGCGAGCCGTCAGGACAGCGAATGAGAGCGCGCGATCGCAGAGCACCGCTTACCTCTCAGCGTGACGACTCGCGCAGAGTCCCCTGCAGCCGTTAGCCCCGCCCCCCCCCCCCCCCCCCCGCCCGCTGTGGAAATACCCGCCCCAGGCTCCCCTGCAGCTGAAAAAACTCCCTGAGACCACCACGCCCCCCGAACTGTGACTCACGGCTACAGTAGGGTGGTGGAAACTGAAAGCTTGTGTCAGAGCCCACCCCCATGCCGCCGCCCCCCCCCCCCCCCCCCCCCCCCCCCCCCCCAACCACCGCTAAAGAACAGCGGAAATGCCAGACAGGCTTTGACAGGGACTCACAAAGCTAAATTCTGTCTGAAGCCTATCAGAGAGAGGTTTTATTTTTATTCAGTTCATTTTTTTAAACAGGTAATTAGTGTCTATTGCACCTTGTATTGCTTCGGCAACAATGGTTGATTTACATACACGCCAATAAAACTGTTTGAATTTGAGAGAGAGAGAGAGAGAGCGAGAGAGAAAGAGTGAGAGAGAGAGAAAGAGAATGGCAAAACATGTTTAATGTACAAACGTGATACTAGATAAGACAGGCAGTACCAATGAGCAAAGCATAGAATTGTGGGAAGATGAGTTCTACACATACTGCTGTCCCTCTCATCTGAGGGCTTCAGTCAAAGATTAAGGTACCAGTGTTGAAAAATTACGGGCAATCCCCATTTTCTTGCAAAGAAAAAAGGAACAGTATGAGACAGAGGTGTGGGTTTGTGTGAATGAGACATAAACAGAGATTGAGAGAGAGAGAGAGAGAGAGAGAAATAGAAAGAATTTTAACAATCCTTTATTTTTCAGTGCAATGGCGATTTCAAAACCCAATTTTTTACACATTACCGACCAAAAATTCACTTAAGCGAACAAAACCAAAGACACAAAAAATAGAAAATAAAAACCGCCCCTACTCAGTCACCCAATGCCCTCAGCAAACAGAAGCTCTCCTTCCTCCACTGAGCATACTGCTCCCCTATAGCCCCATACACTCTTAAAAACTTCTAGTGTCCTCATGGCCTTGTAGTACCTGAACTCTACCATGACTCTGGCCTTAATCATGCCCCTGACCACAGCTACCGTATCTTGTGCATCCCCCCGTTCAACCATGGTTTTACGGCTCAGGTAAATTGCCTTTTTTGCCTGCCCCAAAACAAAGTTAATGAGCTGAGACTTCGCCCTCTGTCTGCAACTGTATGGGAAACCCAGGATAAAAACCTTTTTTGAAAAAGTTTCCCCCATTGACCTAAACAGTCGACCCAAGAAGGCGAACAGAGGCCGAAGTCTCACACATACCGAAAAGCAGTGGAAAAACAGTTTCCCTCTCATTGCAGAAAGGACAGTGGTGGGAAACCGCCGGGTTTATTACAGAAATAAAACTACTCACTGCAATTATCCCATGCAGCACCCTCCACTGTAAATCCCCAACCCTCTTGGCCAACGGTGGTTTGTATAATGCCCGCCACTGTGGCAGAAATAGAAAGAGGGAGAGAGAGAGAGAGCCAAAAGATGCCTATCTGGAACACTGGAATAATCAAACCAAAACACAAAATAAACTTAATTGCTACTTGTGTATGTATACGTGTGTGTGTGTGCGTGCGTATGTATGTACATATGTGTATATATATATATATATATATATGTATGCGTGTGTATGTGTGCATGTATATATATATATGTCTATGTATATGCATATGTATGAGTATATATACACAATACTCTTAATGAGAAAATACTTCTTTTTTTTTCCAATTAATTTAATTCAGTTAACTTATCTATTAAGTATTATGTTCCTATCATTTATGCTGTTATTGTTGTTGCTGCTTGTCTTCAGAGCAAGAGCCGCGGAAACCCAACCGCAGCCAGGACGCACTGTAACCATGACGACACACTGTCCCCCCCACAGCGTCATGTCCCTTACAGTGGGCAGAACACCTCCCCTCGCCAGGCCAGGGGGAGGGACCTGAGCAAACCCCACCCCCACTGGGAAAACCCTGTACTTTATTTTTTTATTAATTTCATTTTTTTAAACAAGTAATTATTGTCTATTGCACATTGTACTGCTTCAGCAACAATGGCTGATTTACATACACGCCAATAAAGAGAGAGAGAGACAGAGAAAGAGGGAGAGAGAGAGACAGAAATAGAAAGAGGGAGAGAGAGAGAAGGAGAGAAAGAGAAAGAGGGAGAGAGAGAGAGAAAGAGGAAGAGAGAGAGAGAGAGTAAGAGGGAGAGAGAACAGCAGCACTGTTTAATCTGAAGCATGGACCCGTCTAAGAAGACGTCATCCAGATTAGTGTGTACACACATGCAGGCACACACACACACACACACACACACACAGCGCACACACACACAGTACTTCACACACTACGCACACACACACACACACACACTACACACACACAGCAGACACACACGCTACACACACAGACACAGTACTTCACACACTACGCACACACAGACACACACTTCACACCCTGCCCACAGGTATAGACATTGCCGTCACTCGCCAACACTTAGCCAATGACGGAAACCCTCTACACGTGCAGCGCTGCTGGGGGGGCGGGGGGGGGGGGATGCGGGGGGGGCGATCGCAACAAGAGCCGCGGAAACCCAACCGCAGCCAGGACGCACTGTAACCATGACGACATACTGTCCCCCCCGCAGTGCCATGTCCCTTACAGTGGGCAGAACACCTCCCCTCACCAGGCCAGGGGGAGGGACCTGAGCAAACCCCACCACCACTGGGAAAACCCTGTACTTGCCCCCCCCAGGCCCCCCCAGCCAAACAAAAAATCACCCACCACTCCAAGTTGGCCTGTGGTTCCTTGTTCTCCCTTTCACGTTCTCTCACACACGCCCCCCCCCCCCCCCGATGCTCAAAATAACTCAGCTGTCCTAGGAGAGAAAGTCCCTAAAACTCCATTAATTTCACTTCTCTCCAGCCGCAGGAATCAGAGCGAGCGAGACGCGATTCTCTCGGCCGACTGCAGGTGGGGCCCTTTAACGGCCCCGAGGGGCCCCGAGCAGCAGAAGAGCGTTCATCGGCTGATTTCCCTCCGGCATCAATACAGCATCGTCTACACCCCTCACTGCTGAAACACATCCGGCTCCAGATCTGACACACACAGCGCTAACAAGAGGCAGCATTTCATTCTCAATATCACACACAGCGCTAACAAGAGGCAGCATTTCATTCTCAATATCACACACAGCGCTAACAAGAGGCAGCATTTCGTTCTCAATATCACACACAGCGCTAACAAGAGGCAGCATTTCATTCTCAATATCACACACAGCGCTAACAAGAGGCAGCATTTCGTTCTCAATATCACACACAGCGCTAACAAGAGGCAGCATTTCATTCTCAATATCACACACAGCGCTAACAAGAGGCAGCATTTCATTCTCACTATCACACACAGCGCTAACAAGAGGCAGCATTTCATTCTCAATATCACACACAGAGCTAATAAGAGGCAGCATTTCATTCTCAATATCACACACAGCGCTAATAAGAGGCAGCATTTCATTCTCAATATCACACACAGCGCTAACAAGAGGCAGCATTTCATTCTCAATATCACACACAGCGCTAACAAGAGGCAGCATTTCATTCTCAATATCACAAACAGCGCTAACAAGAGGCAGCATTTCATTCTCAATATCACACACAGAGCTAACAAGAGGCAGCATTTCATTCTCAATATCACACACAGCGCTAACAAGAGGCAGCATTTCATTCTCAATATCACACCGTCAGACGCCGTTTGAAAAGAAGCCTTTTCAGGGCTCTCACAAATGTGAAGGCACTTTGAATTATAAAATATACTTACGCAATATTCACCCCAGGGACCTAGCTAATAATGCACTCAATCAATTTACATAAATATAGATTCATCTATCTATATATATGTGTGTGTGTGTGTGTGTGTGTATGTGCGTTCATTATATATATAAAAACTTATATATATATATATATATATATATATATATATCCCTACTATAAATATATAAAAACACACACATATACATATCTATATACTTATATATCTATATACTTATATATATATATATATATATATATATATATATATATATATATATATATACACACACACACACTCACCACCCACTTTATTAGCTACACTTGTTCAACTGCACATTAACGCAAATATCTCGCTGGAGCCCAACGCCAGACCCAATCTCCATTAGACCACCAACACCAAAAACACCCATCTTCCTGACACATTATGAGCAGAAAGGGCATGTACGTTAGATACACTCCTGCCACTGCCCTTGATCAAGGCACTGGCCTCAGAGCTGGAGCTGGTCCCCGGGCGCTGCACTGTGGCTGCCCAGTGCTCCTGAGGAACCAGGATGGGTCCAATGCATAGAACTAACTACCCCAGGGGCTTCAGTAAAGCATGAAAAAGAAAAGAAGAAAGAGAAGAAGCGATTCATTTCATTCGTCCAGACAAGAAGCTCAATTCTTCATGCGGTCCTTCTTGAAACAGACATCTTAAATTTTATTATCACGTTCGCAACTCGGGTAACAACGGGTAACAAACGTAAAGGGCACAAAATTAAAACCCTCAGTCCACGCGCAGTACGCGGAGGACTCAGGGAAGGGGTAAAACAGGGGCAGGATTCACAGCGTGAGAGCAGAACTGCTTCAGCCAATCAGGTCTGAGCGCGGTGGACGGCTGATACCGAACAGAACCACAGAAATAAAAAACATCTAAAACCCTGATAAAGGAATAGCACAGGAGTCTGTTTCCCAGGGACCCAGAGACCCAGGGCGAAGTCCAGACCAGGGTGGGTCCAGACTGGGAGGAGTCCAGACCGGGGCGGAGTCCAGACCAGGGCGGAGTCCAGATTGGGGTGGAGTCCAGACCAGGCAGAGTCTGCACCAGGGCGAAGGCCAGACCAGGGTGGAGTCCAGACCAGGGTGTGTCCAGATCGGGGCGGAGTCCAGATCAGGCGGCCATGGTGGTTGAAAGACCCTCCCCAAGACTCCGCCTCTACTTGCGGGCGCGCTGCAGCAGGTCTCGGAACACGTCCAGGAGTTCTGGATCTTCCCCGGCGGACAGTTCCGGAGTGTTCTTCTCCAGCCAATCGGAGGAGCGGATCTGCTGTCGCAGCGTGCCAATCAGAGAGTCCAGGGCGGAGCCAGCGGCGGGCTGAGTGGCCTGGAGGTCCAGTGTGACGAAATCCTCATCAGCCAATGAGGAGGCAGCGCAGGTGGCCACGGAGGGGGGGGGCTGCAGGGGGGCCGTGACCGTCCCGTTTAGGCTCCGCCTCGTCAGCTGTGCTCTGGAGCCCCGCCTTCTCGTCCCCGTTCTCCGCCCCCTGACCGGACACCCTCCCCAGCTCCTCCAGGGCCTTCCTCAGTCTCTGCATGCCTGGAGGAGGAGGAAGAGGGGGGGAGGAGGAGGAAGAGGAGGAGACAGTTTACAGGACCAAACCATCTGCACACCGGAGATACAAAAGCAAGAACAGAGATGAGGACCTTTTCCCACAATGCACTGCAAGTGACCTTCAGATTAAGAGGCGGAGCCCCTTCCTGAGTTTAAGGCTCTGATTGAGCGCCATGTATGCGAGTGTAGAGGGGAGTCAAACTGGGACCCAGAAAAGGCTGGCATTTGAACAAGCCTGCAGGCTGGGACTCATCCTGGACTTCAAAGAACCCAGAGCCGTGTGATAAAACAATAAGTTACTCGGACTTCCTCGGGATGAGCAGGCCACTTGGCTCTCTGGAATGTTGCCATCTGGACAGACTAAGATAAGGGGAACTAGTCTCTTTGTTTATGGTTGTGGGGGTGTGTGTGTTGGGGCCATTAAGGGTAAAAAGATCATCAGGCCTCTGGCAAAATGGTGGGGCAACTGCGCTTGACAGTAACACAGTGACCTTATGTGGTCCCCTCTGTCATTACAATTTTTATTTCTTTTCTGGATCTGGACTCTAAACCATCTGTTTATCATATTTACAAACCCCGGAAAACCTTACAAACCATGCACGTTTTCATTATATTACTGTATTATGCCTTATGTAATAATAACATGGATTGCATGTAAAATGGTTCAACAAAAGGGTATTTTCATGACAACTGCACCATAATATTACATCCCCTGGACATGTTTGGTATGGGCGTATTCAGGGAAATTCAAGAAATTGAATGAAATATGTTTCATACCAAATAACATTTAATAAAATATAGTTTCAGAAACTCAGGGAAAAAATGAACACAATGGAATGTCCTCTCTGGTAATCATCTCCTTTTCCCAATTTCCCCACTAATTGTTTTAACAACAGCCTCCGAATGGTGGGGGCCGAAATTCCAGATTTTATTATTCGGCCAGGTTAATTTATGGCAATGCCGCCTCGATCAAACGCGGGATTTGGCCTAAAAGGAAGGGAGACAATCTTGTCGGGGAAGATCGCAATCGACTTCCCACACTGCGCAGACTCTGTGTTCCGTGTGTAGCTGAACAGGCTGGGTAAGAACTTTTTACTCTGTATTTATGTTTTTAAAACCTCCCATATTTTAAATTGATTGTGAATTTGAAGCTAATGACCTACCTGCCTGTTAAATAAATTCTTCTTATTTTTAACTTGCGTGGTCTTCATGACTCTAATCCATTTTATCTTCTTTTCAGCCGAAATTCCGATTAAATACTCAGGGGGACAATTATGACTAGGACCTACTGATCAGGGGTCTAGTACAGCGAACGTCTTTAGTGAGGTCTTCAAGTTAGGCGACCACGATCTGCCCGCTAACGGGATTGGTGGTATTGGTTCCGGAGTTTTGGCTTAAGAGGACCCATGGGCGTTATACGCCGGTTCTTGTCAAATTCGCCTTAAGGAGCCCGATAGATACGCACTGTCCTGGGCTCATAACTATCTATGCACAAAGGAAGGCATGTATTATGGTGGTCAGCCTTCTACCCTCTGGGGCGTTCACCAAACTGAGATTTAACAATAGTGCTAAACCCGGGAGCATATATTGAGGAATGATGGCACAAGATAGAGTCGAGTGTAACCACTCCAAGTTCCACGTATAGTTAAAACCAAATTTTAAATTCTAAGTTCATTTGGAGTCAGATAATTACGAGAGTGAACCATAGTAACTGTTACGCTTACTTGCTGTGGTCATGGATATATTTGATGTGTTGTTCCGCGCATTTGTGAGTATTCTGATGCTCCCATTGGAATATTGACGGTCCGGCGACAGATCAGATATATCTCTGATGACAGCATAGCCCCGTTTGCGAACGGAGAGTAACCAGAATGTTACTGGTCCGTTTCAGGCCAGTCTTAAGCGGGATATGAAGCAGCGCATTCATATCTGACCCGCGGCGACGGAACCAGTGCATTCTTAAGTATAATTGTGCCCTGTTCTTATAAACAGAGGAAAAATAAATAACGTCTCCGTTTTTGACTCACACCAGCCAAAGGAGAACACGCGGTGCCTTCCCCTCCAGCTACAAACCCTCATTGGTCTAACTGTGAGGTGTTTACACGAGCGCCCTGCCTGCTGTAACTAGGCTCTGTGATACTATGATCTCAGCCGCTTTCTTTTACTGACCTGCTGGCCAGACCACCCGGAAAAAGCACACACACACACACACACACACACACACACACACACACACTGACCCAGCTGAAGGCACACACACGCACACACACACTGACCCAGCTGAAGGCACACACACGCACACACACACTGACCCAGCTGAAGGCACGCACACACACACACACACACACACACACACACACACACACTGACCCAGCTGAAGGCACACACACGCACACACACACTGACCCAGCTGAAGGCATACACACACACACACACTGACCCAGCTGAAGGCACACACACACACACACACACACACACACACTGACCCAGCTGAAGGCGCGCACACACACACACACACACACACACACACTGACCCAGCTGAAGCCGTTCCTCCTGGTCGGTGAAGATGATGCGGAACCAGCCGGGCGTGGCACAGCTGAAGGCCTCTCCGGGGCTCACCAGGACCTTGTGCCTGATGAAACACTGCCACAACTTCCTCTCCGCCAGGAAACTCTGCTCCGACAGCGCCTGGCCCCGCCCCCAAACCAAACACAGCGTGTCATGGCCCCGCCCCCAAACCAAACACAGCGTGTCATGGCCCCGCCCCCAAACCAAACACAGCGTGTCATGGCCCCGCCCCCAACCCAAACACAGCATGTCATGGCCCCAAACCCAGCGTGTCATGGCCCCGCCCCCAACCACACACAGCAGGTCATGGTCCCGCCCCCAACCCAAACACAGCGTGTCATGGCCCCGCCCCCAACCACACACAGCACGTCATGGCCCCGCCCCCAAGCACACACAGCGTGTCATGGCCCCGCCCCCAACCACACACTCTGGCCAGTAAGGTCACTCCGCATGCGTTAGCCCCGTCCCCCACCATACACACTGGCCAGTAAGGTCACTCCGCATGCGTTAGCCCCGCCCCCCACCACACACACGCTAGTCAGTAAGGTCGCTCCGTGTGTGTTAGCCCCGCCCCCTCGCGCTGCGAGCCCCAGCAGCCCACGCACGCTCCAGCCTCACCTTGCGGAAGTCGGCCCAGATGTAGAACCCGGAGGAGCGGTGCAGGTAGGGGATCCCCAGGCCCCGCAGCGCCCCCGAAACGTAGCGATGAGCGGCCGCCATGCGGGCGTGGTTCTGGGGCAGGAACTCCCGGCTCACCCAGTCTGGCGGGACGGGGGAGAGGGGGGGGGGCTGTTACTCACACTCTTCGGGTATGCACGGAGGCATTTATTTGGGGGGGGGGGGGGGGGGGTTTCTGGGGGGGCGGAGCGAAGCGTACCCCTATCCCGGAGCAGCTGTGCCACTTGGTGCTGGGAGGGACCCGGGATGCCGTGGCAGAACGCCAGCTGAGCCAGCGCCAACACAAAGTCCTGGTTCTGAGAGTAAACCACGCCCATACGCAGACCTGCAGCTGCAAAGTCCTGTAAGGACACACACACACGCGCAGACCTGCAGCTGCAAAGTCCTGTAAGGACACACACACACGTGCAGACCTGCAGCTGCAAAGTCCTGTAAGGACACACACACACGTGCAGACCTGCAGCTGCAAAGTCCTGTAAGGACACACGCACGCGCAGACCTGCAGCTGCAAAGTCCTATAAGGACAAACGCACGCGCAGACCTGCAGCTGCAAAGTCCTGTAAGGACACACGTACGCACGCACGCACGCACGCAGACACACACTGCTGTAATACCCTGTAAGAAGGGACACACACTTACGCACGCACACACACACACGCAAAAACACACATACAGTCCCCTCCAAAAGTATTGGAACAGCAAGGCCAATTCCTTTGTTTTTGCAATACACTGAATACATTTGGGGTTGAGATAAAAAGATGAACATGAGACAAGAGTTCAGAATTTCAGATTTTATTTCCTGGTATTTACACCTAGGTGTGTTAAACTACTTAGCACCTTTGGTATCAGACCACCCAATTTTAGGTGAGCAAAAGTATTGGAACAGAGAATATTTAAGTAAATGAAAGCAAATGACACTTAATATTTGGTAGCATATCTCTTGCTTGCAATAACTGCATCAAGCCTGCGACCCATTGACATCACCAAACTGTTGCATTCTTCTTTTGTGATGCTTTTCCAGGCTTTTACTGCAGCCTCTTTCAGTTGCTGTTTGTTTCGGGGAGGTTTTCCCTTCAATCTCCTCTTCAGGAGGTGAAATGCATGCTCAATTGGGTTAAGGTCTGGTGATTGACTTGGCCAGTCTAAAACCTTCCACTTTTTCTCTCTAATGAAATCCTTTGTTGTGTTGGCAGTGTGTTTTGGTTCATTGTCTTGCTGCATGATGAAGTTCCTCCCAATTAGTTTGGACGCATTTCTCCGTAAGTTGCCAGACAGAATGTTTTTGTAGACTTCTGAATTCATCCTGCTGCTACCATTATGAGTTACATCATCAATAAAGATTAGTGAGCCCACTCCAGAAGCAGCCATGCAAGCCCAAGCCATGACACTTCCTCCACCGTGCTTCACAGATTACATTACAGGCATTTGGCAGATGCTCTTATCCAGAGCGACGTACAACAAAGTGTATAACCATAACCAGGAACAAGTATGACGAAAACCCTAGAGAGAAGTACCGGTCGAAGTGCAGGGAAGAACTGCATAGTTCAACTTGGACCCTGAAGGTTAAACTGATTAACACTAACACAATGAGAACGGCAACAACGCAGTCTATGGAAAAAATACAAGCAGTAGTTAAGACAGTTAATGCACCTAAGTCACCTACGAAACAGCTGCCTAGTTACAACCCTAAACTTACAGTCATTTACAGGGGGGTAGGGAGGGATGGGGAGAGGTGCAGCCTGAAGAGGTGAGTCTTCAGTCGTTGCTTGAAATGGGTCAGTGTCTCAGCTGTTCTGACCTCCACGGGGAGGTCATTCCACCATCGTGGGGCCAGAACAGACAGGAGACGTTTTCTGGAAGTGCAGGTCCAAAGAGGGGGAGGTGCCAGGCGTCCTGAGGTAGCAGAACGGAGGGATCTGGCTGGCATGTAGGGTTTGAATATCTATGAGATGAGCTGATATGTTTTGGATCATGAACAGATCCCTTCTTTCTCCACACTTTGGCCTTTCCATCACTTTGGTAGAGGTTAATCTTGGTCTCATCAGTCCATAAAACTTTGTTCCAGAACTTTTGTGGCTCATCTCTGTACTTCTTTGCAAATTGTAATCTCGTCTTCCGATTCTTACTACTGATGAGTGGTTTGTATTTTGTGGTATAGCCTCTATATTGCTGCTCTCTAAGTCTTCTTCGAACAGTTGATTGAGATACCTTCACCCCTGTCCTGTGGAGATTGTTTGTGATGTCACTGACTGATGTTTTGAGGTTTTTCTTCACAGCTTTCACAATGTTTCTGTCATCAACTGCTGTTGTTTTCCTTGGTCGACCTGTTCGATATCTGTTGCTCAGTACGCCAGCGGTTTCTTTCTTTTTCAGGACATTCCAAGTTGTCGTACAAGCTATCCCCAACACTTGTGCAATGGCTCTGATCGATTTCCCCTCTTTTCTAAGCTTGCTTTTCTCCCAAAGACAGCTCTCTGGTCTTCATGTTAGTTTATCTTTTATAACACAAATGCAGTTTTCACAGGCAAAACCCAAGGGTAAAACCAAGAGTAGACAGTCAGAACTATTTATTGTTTAACCAATCAATCTAACAGGACACATCTGGGCAACAAGAAACACCTGTCAGTCACATGTTCCAATACTTTTTCTCACCTAAAAATTGGGTTGTCTGATACAAAAGGTGATAGGTTCTAAGTTGTTTAACAAATCTAGATAAAAATACCAGGAAATAAAAGCTGAAATTCGAATCGGTCATCTCATGTACATCTTTTGACCTCAAACTCAATTGTCTTCAGTGTATAGCAAAAACAAAGGAATTGACCTTCCTGTTCCAATACTTTTGGAGGGGATTGTACACTGCTGTAATATCCTATAAGGAGAGGAACACACACACACACACACAACAGACACACACGCAAGCAAACACACACATACACGCACGCACACAAATATGCATACGCACGCGCGCACACCCACACACTCACCTTACTCATGCCCCACATCACATGCGTCCGTTGGACATCCGGCAACCTGTCAACACAACAGAGGTCACCACGGAAACGGTCACACAGATACCCGTTGTGACCGCGAACAGTGCCGCCGCCGGTGGGAGGGGAGCTTACCTGTCGAAGCTGAGGACGCTTTGGAAAGAGGCAGACTCATCGAAAACAGACAGCATGTACACCTCATCAACAATGGCATGCAGCTCGTTCCTGAGGGGGAGGGAGGGAGGGGGAGAGAGAGAGTTTGCAAATATTTCTCTTTTACAATTTCACAGCACTTGTAGTCCACCTGCAAATTGGCACTGAGATTAATTTTTTTTAAATCGCTGGATTACGAGAGAGCAGACCAACGCGAATACACACTTCGCGTTGGAGAGAGAGCGAGAGAGCTAAGAGGAGGGGGAGGAGAAAGAGAGTCCATGATCAGCAGGAGGAGTGTTGGATTGCGATGGCAGGGGCAGGATGGATTGTGGGTAATGTGCATCATTACTGTGTCTAGTCTGAACTCCCACTCCACAGGACAGAACCAAATCAAACGCCCCCCAGCAGGAGAAAATCAGCCCCGCACCTCCTGACCCCCCCCGTACTGCACCTCCTCCACCCCCGCCCTACACCTCCTGCCCCCCCAAGGCATGCACCTCCTGCCCCCCCCCTGCCCTACACCTCCTTCATCCCCCGCCCTGCACCTCCTGCCCCCCAAGCCGTGCACCTAATGCCCCCCCCCCCCCCCTCCCAGCAGGAGAGAATGAGCCCTGCACCTCCTGCCCCCCCTGCACTCACCGCTTGGCAAACTCCAGAAAGGCTGTCATTTCCTCTGCGGAGTAGATTTCTCCCAGGGGATTGTGGGGGTTCACAAAGATGACGGCTCTGACCCGCACACCCTGGGGAAGCAAGGGAGAGTGTGCAGAAGACCCTGCAACGTGTGTGTGTGTGTGTGACTGTGAGTGTGTGTGTGTGACAGTGTGAGTGTGTGTGTGTGTGTGTGTATGTGACTGTGTGTGTGTGTGTGTGTGTGTGTGTGTGTGAGACTGTGTGTGTGTGTGTCTGTGTGTGTGACTGTGTGTGTGTGTGTGTGTGACTGTGTGTGTGTGTGTGAGAGACTGTGTGTGTGTATGTGTGTACCTCTGCCTTGTATGTGCGGTGTGTGTGTGTGTGAGAGTGTGTGTGTATGTGCGGTGTGTGTGTGTACCTCTGCCTTGGCCTGCTCCATGCTCTTCTGTATGTGCGGTGTGTGTGTGTGTGTGTGGTGTATGTGCGGTGTGAGTGTGTGTGTGTGTGTGTGTGTGTGTGTGTGTGTGTGTGTGTACCTCTGCCTTGGCCTGCTCCATGCTCTTCTCTAGTTTCTCCACGGTGAGCAGGAAAGGCCGGTCATCACCACCACCGGGCTGGAGACACGCAGAGGAGGCGGAGCGTTGGAGCACAGCGCCATGGAAACGGCGCCATGGAAACGGCGAGCGCAGGAGAGAGCAGCCGCATGCCTACCTGGCAGTCCAGGTGAGTGTGAACGAGCCGCACCCCACTGTACAGCGCCACGTCCTCCCGGATCGCCCCGTAGAAGGGGGTTGGGACGAGAATAGCATCTGCACACAAACACACACGCATGCACACCAACACACACACGCATGCACACACACACGCATGCACACACACACAGTGGTTAAGTGGTAGCTTTTAAACCCTGGATAATAGCAGGAGATTAGAAGTACCCCACATGGGTCTAAAACACCATTTATAATAAACATACACACTGCAGCACCCTTTATAATAAACATACGCACTGCAGCACCCTTTATAATAAACATACACACTGCAGCACCCTTTATAATAAACATACACACTGCAGCACCCTTTATAATAAACATACGCACTGCAGCACCCTTTATAGTAAACATACGCACTGCAGCACCCTTTATAATAAACATACGCACTGCAGCACGCGTGTGGGCTAACCCCACAGGCACACCCTTTCAGTGTGCTGCTCTCGGCTGTCTCTCTCCAAACCCCGCCCAGCACAGACTAAGCACACACTCACCGCCAGGATCACAGGTCACCGCAGCGATGCTGGAGAACAAGGAACTGCAGCCGTTCATCACCACAACCTGCGCCGCACGGAGAGACAGCGCAGTTAAGCACAGAGACACAGCGCAGTCAAGCACAGAGACACAGCGCAGTCAAGCACAGAGACACAGCGCAGTCAAGCACAGAGACACAGCGCAGTCAAGCACAGAGACACAGCGCAGTCAAGCACAGAGACACAGCGCAGTTAAGCACAGAGACACAGCGCAGTCAAGCACAGACACAGCGCAGTCAAGCACAGAGACACAGCACAGTTAAGCACGGAGACACAGCGCAGTTAAGCACAGTGAGTTAAGCACGGAGACACAGCACAGTCAAGCACAGAGACACAGCACAGTTAAGCACGGAGACACAGCGCAGTTAAGCATAATGAGTTAAGCACAGAGACACAGCACAGTTAATCACAGAGACACAGCACAGTTAAGCACAGAGTGAGCATTCACAGTTACAGAGTTAGCTTGCTTTAACACATACAGCGCAATTAGTGTAAGCTTGCTTTAACACTGGTAGCACAGTTAGCATGGACACACTTTTTGTATACATACCCACACACGAGCGCAGACACACACACGAGCACAGACACACACACGCATGCACACACTTAACAAGGCACACACTCACATTCTCTGCCTCCAGTGGACTAGGGGCCTTGCAGTACTCAGTCAGGAAACTGGCCACTTCCTCTCTCAGGCTACAGGGGGGGACAAAGGTGCAGATTAATCAGGAAGACCAGGGGCCCCCGCCAGCACTGGCCAGAGTCTGTGATCCATACAGTGCAACAGCAAAATACTCCAACAGGAAATCCTTTAAGCTCAGTACAGTTGTGCCTTTAACTGCTTTACTACGCCGACAGGAAACTGTGGAACAGCAAACAGACACGAGCACGTGCACGCTCACACACACACGCACACTCATCCATGCTCATGCACACTCACGCACACACACACGCACATTCATGCACGCTCACACACACGCACACTCATGCACGCTCACACACATGCTCACACACACGCACACTCACACAAACACGCACTCATGCACACTCACGCGCACACACACGCTCATCCATGCTCGCACACACACGCACACTCATGCACGCTCACACACACGCACACACGCACACTCATGCACGCTCACGCGCACACAAACACGCTCATCCATGCTCACGCGCACACGCACACTCACGCACGCACGCACACACACACACACTCATGCACGCTCATGCACGCTCATGCATGCTCACGCACACACACACATGCACACTCATCCACGCTCATGCACGCTCACACGCACACACATGCACGCTCACGCACACACACACACACACACACACGCATCCAAAGCGATTTGATCCCAAACATAAACCATATCTACACGAGAGGGTGGACCAGGCCAAACCTCACAAGACCACCCTCCCACAACTCCATAATGCAGTGTAATCATGTTTTGCATTGTTTGAAAGCTGATGTCATGGGGAACAATTTGGTCTTTAGTGGTGAGGTTCTGACTAAAGATCTTGATACCTATGGGTCAGCACCCAGCCAGATACAAAGGTTAACCCGATGTGATAAGCTTACAGAGGTAATGCAAGCAGGATCATTGATCATTGATCTATACTGTTTTGCTTTGATTGATAACTTGGTGTTTTGCTTTGGTCGTTTTGTACATAAGGGGAAACGTTGAGTGGTTTGGGGAGACTTGTCATCATGGTCCCCTGCGTGTATAAGCCATTCACACACAGGGAGTGTCACGTCCACCTTCGTTACCTCGAAAGACTGGAAAGGAAACAGGGCTACTGGATCAAAGAGCACAGTGACCCTGCGCTCACCTGCAGCACACCTGCAGCACACAGCTCTTACACAATCCAGCATCCTCATCTAAAACACAGTGAACCAGCATCCTCATCTAAAACACAGTAAACCAGCAGTCCCATCTAAAACACAGTAAACCAGCAGTCTCATCTAAAACACAGTGAACCAGCATCCTCATCTAAAACACAGTAAACCAGCATCCTCATCTAAAACACAGTAAACCAGCAGTCCCATCTAAAACACAGTGAACCAGCAGTCCCATCTAAAACACAGTGAACCAGCAGTCCCATCTAAAACACAGTGAACCAGCAGTCCCATCTAAAACACAGTAAACCAGCATCCTCATCTAAAACACAGTGAACCAGCATCCTCATCTAAAACACAGTGAACCAGCATCCTCATCTAAAACACAGTGAACCAGCAGTCCCATCTAAAACACAGTGAACCAGCAGTCCCATCTAAAACACAGTAAACCAGCAGTCCCATCTAAAACACAGTAAACCAGCAGTCCCATCTAAAACACAGTGAACCAGCAGTCCCATCTAAAACACAGTAAACCAGCAGTCCCATCTAAAACACAGTAAACCAGCAGTCCCATCTAAAACACAGTGAACCAGCATCCTCATCTAAAACACAGTAAACCAGCATCCTCATCTAAAACACAGTGAACCAGCATCCTCATCTAAAACACAGTGAACCAGCATCCTCATCTAAAACACAGTGAACCAGCAGTCCCATCTAAAACACAGTAAACCAGCAGTCCCATCTAAAACACAGTAAACCAGCAGTCCCATCTAAAACACAGTGAACCAGCAGTCCCATCTAAAACACAGTAAACCAGCAGTCCCATCTAAAACACAGTGAACCAGCATCCTCATCTAAAACACAGTAAACCAGCATCCTCATCTAAAACACAGTGAACCAGCATCCTCATCTAAAACACAGTGAACCAGCATCCTCATCTAAAACACAGTGAACCAGCATCCTCATCTAAAACACAGTGAACCAGCAGTCCCATCTAAAACACAGTAAACCAGCAGTCTCATCTAAAACACAGTGAACCAGCAGTCCCATCTAAAACACAGTGAACCAGCAGTCCCATCTAAAACACAGTGAACCAGCAGTCCCATCTAAAACACAGTAAACCAGCAGTCCCATGCCACTACACACTAGAGCCCGACCGATGTCAGATTTTTGGCCCCGATGCCGATCCCGATTTTGGAGAATCCCAGCCCACCGATCGATGTTTTGACAGATATTTTTTCAAAAAGTGCAACATTTTCAAATCAATTAAACAAAACGTATATTTGATCAAAGTTTCTATATTTGAGAACATTTAACTTATAAGCAAACAAATAAATAAAAATAAACACAAAGAACTTTTTGATAGATAAAAAAAATGTAAAAGATGATATTAAATTAAATATATATTAACACCATCTTCAAGTGGTGTGAATTCAAAATAACTCCACACGTTGCTTTTACTCCTTTCTTTTCCAGCCATCTATAAAAAAAATTAATTAAAAAAAATTAGTTTTCCAGTTTCAAACGTGTATTTTTATTAATATTATTATTGTTGTTATTAATTTGTTATTATTTCTTAGTATCTATTCTCAGTAAACGAATTATATTTTCTTATTTTATTCCTACTACATGGTCTCAAAGAGTAAGACTTTATCTAGTTGGCTTCCCTGTCCATAAGAATTCGGCGGTGAAAAAACTACAATGCGCTCTGACCCGTGACTAGATGACACACACACTCACTCGCAATAACGCATTAGTAGTTGACATAGCCTCATTATTTCTTATTATTTATTCTCAGTAAGTTAAAGGAATAATATTTTCTTATTTTATTCCTACTACATGACCTCAAAGAGTAACACTTTATCTAGCGGAGCTAATGAGTGTCAAGTGTAACGTTAGATGAAACTAAATTGACTGGATGAAATACGCAACCTGAGGCTTGTCCATAAGAATTCGGTGGTGAAAAAACTACAATGCGCTTTCGTACAGGTTACCCGCGCTAACTGTTGGTTGATTCACTTCTCCAACAGCAATCCTTCTCTCATGTTATCACGACAAAGCTAGATAACATGGCTTAAATGATGCATGTTACAAGTGTTTTATCGGCGTTTTTACTGTCTGGTTAGCTTGCTACGATGACGCGTGACTAGATGACACACTCGCTTGCAATATCGCGTTGCCTATTGACACAGCATCATATAGTAGCTAATATCATTATCTCAGATTTAAAAAAACAAATGTGTGATGCATTCAATCACCATTTTATTTTGGCTCGTTATTTGAGAATACAGCGATGTCCTCTGGAAATGTAGATCATACGCTACTTATGTGCTCACTGCCACTTCATAAAGGCTTGCTAGCCAGCTAGCTTGCTATAGTGAACCAAATATGTTAGCTAGCTCGCTCGCTTGATAAACATAGTGGTCGTATAAACGCATTTAATTAAAAACTTTAACTAAATATACATACCTTTATTGCGGCAATCGAATCTGTGCAGACAAATCTTGCAGTGGAGAATATTGGATGAGGCACGAGTGACAAACGTCTTATTACAGAAGTAGCGCGTCAGCTGCTGCAGTTCACACTTGTATTAGAGCTCCCTCTACTAGATAATTCTAGTAAACAGCAATTACAACGTTCGAACAGGCAAGTACAGATAAATAATAAAAGTTTTTTTTGTTTATTATACTTATTTAAAAATAGGGACACATAACAGCCGATCCCGACATCGTCAAAAAAGTCCAATAATGGCCGATATATCGGACAAACCGATATCGGTCGGGCTCTACTACACACTGATCGACTTTCATCATTCTGGCCTTTCTAGTAAAAATAAATTCACAGATTATATACGGAGGCAAGGAAGTTACACACAAGGAATGGCCTTTCCAGTCAGGGTACTCCAGGAGAGCAGGATCCATGTGGAGCATGTCTGCCTGCATCAGCTGGAGAGAGAGAGAGCGAGAGAGAGGGAGGAAGAGAGGGAGAGAGAGAGGGAGAAGCCAAGGTCAGGTGGGACTGCACAACACTATAAATCACACTTATTCTATATGGGTATCACACACCTATATGGGTATTTTATAAACCTTTTTTGCCCTATATTGATGTTTTTATACAGACACACACATATATATATCAACATATTCAATCTGGTGTTGTCTGGAAAATTCCACCTTCAGCAAGCGGCTACCTTTAAAATGATTCACCTGTAGAGCGACAGGTGGACTGAATGGTCTGATGTGCTGGAAGCACAGAAACTAAAACAGGGCAGCCAGTGCGCTCACTACAAACCAGCACAAGTGAGAATGGGAGGGGGGGGGGGGATTTGATAAAGAAACCTAGAGAGAGGGGCCCCAGGACCCCTTTACAAGGCTCTGGTTTAGAGAGAGACGCAGGTAAACGCATGAAAGTTCCATCCAACCTTCAGGTGCACCATAATGCACAAGGCAAACCGCATTACCAGAGCCCGCACACTTTTTACGCTCCCTAAACACTCAGAGCCCGCACACTATTTACGCTCCCTAAACACTCAGAGCCCGCACACTTTTTACGCTCCCTAAACACTCAGAGCCCGCGCACTATTTACACTCCCTAAACACTCAGAGCCCGCACACTATTTACGCTCCCTAAACACTCAGAGCCCGCACACTATTTACGCTCCCTAAACACTCAGAGCCCGCACACTATTTACGCTCCCTAAACACTCAGAGCCCGCACACTATTTACGCTCCCTAAACACTCAGAGCCCGCACACTATTTACGCTCCCTAAACACTCAGAGCCCGCACACTATTTACACTCCCTAAACACTCAGAGCCCGCACACTATTTACACTCCCTAAACACTCAGAGCCCGCACACTATTTACACTCCCTAAACACTCAGAGCCCGCACACTATTTACACTCCCTAAACACTCAGAGCCCGCACACTATTTACACTCCCTAAACACTCAGAGCTCGCACACTATTTACACTCCCTAAACACTCAGAGCTCGCACACTATTTACACTCCCTAAACACTCAGAGCCCGCACACTATTTACACTCCCTAAACACACTGATCAGAGCTCGCACACTATTTACACTCCCTAAACACGCTGATCAGAGCTCGCACACTATTTACACTCCCTAAACACACTGATCAGAGCTCGCACACTATTTACGCTCCCTAAACACTCAGAGCTCGCACACTATTTACACTCCCTAAACACTCAGAGCCCGCACACTATTTACGCTCCCTAAACACACTGATCAGAGCTTGCACACTATTTACGCTCCCTAAACACACTGATCAGAGCTCGCACACTATTTACGCTCCCTAAACACACTGATCAGAGCTCGCACACTATTTACGCTCCCTAAACACACTGATCAGAGCTCGCACACTATTTACGCTCCCTAAACACACTGATCAGAGCTCGCACACTATTTACGCTCCCTAAACACACTGATCAGAGCTCGCACACTATTTACGCTCCCTAAACACACTGATCAGAGCTCGCACACTATTTACACTCCCTAAACACACTGATCAGAGCTCGCACACTATTTACGCTCCCTAAACACACTGATCAGAGCTCGCACACTATTTACGCTCCCTAAACACTCAGAGCCCGCACACTATTTACACTCCCTAAACACTCAGAGCCCGCACACTATTTACACTCCCTAAACACTCAGAGCCCGCACACTATTTACGCTCCCTAAACACACTGATCAGAGCTTGCACACTATTTACGCTCCCTAAACACACTGATCAGAGCTCGCACACTATTTACGCTCCCTAAACACACTGATCAGAGCTCACACACTATTTACACTCCCTAAACACGCTGATCAGAGCTCACACACTATTTACACTCCCTAAACACACTCAGAGCTTGCACACTATTTACGCTCCCTAAACACACTGATCAGAGCTCACACACTATTTACGCTTTCTAAACACACTGATCAGAGCTCACACACTATTTACGCTTCCTAAACACGCTCATTAGAGCTCGCACACTATTTACGCTCCCTAGACACACATTTACCGGAGACATCTCCATCCAGGTGTCCACCTGGTGAGGATGGTTTTCCAAACTATTACCTTTTTATAAACACCAAGACAAACAATCAAAGGCTTTACTTTATTAATAGTGTTGCTCCGGAAAGAAATGAGGGAATTAATGGCATCGTCCCATCAATTAGACATGAACAAACCGCTCGCAGTGCTGTTAAAATGAAATGTTTGAAATTCTCCACTAATAAAACGTCAATGAACACTTCATCAGCCGTTAGCTTGTTAAAGAGCACCAGCTCTAACACCATTTAAAAGGGAAGACTGACTCGTGCTACGATAAAGGCGAATGACATTTTAATACTGCATTATTGACTAATGATTAATGGAGTCTTAGTGTTAGCAGTTTTTCCGCTAACAGTCTCTGAAGTACAGAGGGGAGCAGGTGCAGTCAGACCCGAACGGTTCGGTATGTACAACAAAAACAAGCTGCTAATATCGAGCTACCATCATATGTCAATGGCCTGAAAATGCCTGTGTTAGCTTCTCATGTCCCAGCAGCCATTACAGCAACCTGTTGCCACGGCGACTGCAGCTGAGGGCAACGGGTTAAAAAAAATAATATATTTATAAACCACTGCGAAACTGCACCTTCCCAAACGCTACCCAAGTCCCGCCCACTGGTGACCCCGCCCCGTTCCTCACCCGTTTCGACAGCAGGTCGTAACACAGCTTGTTCTCACTGGTTCCCATATTGATGATTCCCTAAAAAAAATAAAACATTTTTTAAAAAAGAGGAGACCTGTTAGAGCAGACTGACACGTCCATTTACTGCAGTCAAAAATGTAATTAAACTCCTCATGCAAACAAAGGGTGCTCTGTCAATGACATGGACAGACTCAACTGGGTATGCACAGAAGGCTTTTTTTGGGATGAGGGGCAGGGCGGTGTTTGGGATGAGGAGCGGGGCGGTGTTTGGGATGAGGGGCGGGGCGGTGTTTGGGGATGAGGGGCGGGGCGGTGTTTGGGGATGAGGGGCAGGGCGGTGTTTGGGGATGAGAGGTGGGACAATGTTTGGGGATGAGGGGCGGGGCGGTGTTTGGGGATGAGCGGCAGGGCGGTGTTTGGGGATGAGGGGCGGGGCAGTGTTTGGGATGGGGGGTGGGGCGGTGTTTGGGGATGAGAGGCGGGGCGGTGTTTGGGGATGAGGGGCGGGGCGGTGTTTGGGGATGAGGGGCGGGGCGGTGTTTGGGGATGAGGGGCAGGGCGGTGTTTGGGGATGGGGGGCAGGGCGGTGTTTGGGATGGGGGCGGGCACCTACGTTGTGGTTTCTGGTGAAGTGGTGCTTGTCGTTCTGGTACAGGAGGAAGCCCTCCTGCAGGATGCTCTGCTGCCGGCACATGCGATGCCCCCGGGAGGACAGGCAGGCTCTGTCTGGGGGCGCTGGGGGGTCGCGCTCGGGTTCGGCCGGGCCTGGAGGCCGGGCGGGCTTTGGGGCGGAGCCGAGCGGACAGGAGGGGGAGGAGGTGGAGCTGATGCCAGTCCCGACGGCCGACAGGGCGGAGGCGAAGACGCTGAAAAGGCGGAGCTCGTGCTGGCGGTCCTGCTCCGCCCGCTGCTGCTCCGCCCGCTCCCGTCGCTCCTCGGCCTGCGCCTCCCGCTCCATCCGCGCCTCCTCCAGGGAGATCAGCCGCTCCTCCACCTCCCGCTGCCAGCCCAGGAACCGCACCAGGGCCGCGTCCAGCCCCGCCCGGCACCTCCCCTCGCCCCCGCCCCCACGCCCCGCCCGCCGCCTCTTCCGCTGCCGGAGCAGGCCGGGCCCCTGCGGCTCCGGGCCCCTGCGGCTCCCCTGCCCCTCCTCCCCAGCCTGGCCCCCCCCTGCGGGGGGAGTCACCATGGAGACCCCTGTTCCGGAGGAGCTGGGCATGTTCTGATCGCTGAACCCTGGAAAAGAAGGGTCAAAGGTCAGAGTGCATAACCCTCCCAGAGATGGAGGTCACTCAAAACCCACACAACTCAATGTAGTGAGCGCAACAGGAACTAGACCGGTGTCTGTTACTTTATTTGAAATAATTCAGCCATTTTAAACCCTATAGACAGTTAACAGAAATATCCATTACCAACAATGCTCCAGACAAACTTCCTCTCTTGATCCAAGTCATGGACTCTTACACAACATCGGTGATTTGAGAGCACGTGGAAGATCCATGATCATGAAGTTCAAAAAGTTTCAGTTAAAACACTACAGCACATGATCAGACGGAATTCACCATCAAAGAGTTCCAATGACGCAACACTGGAACCACAAACCTCTCCATGGAAACCACTGGTTGTAGCGGAGGTGGACACTGTGGCTCTCTCACATGCAACATACAGGCTGTACAATAGGCTACTAAACGGGGGGGAATACGGGGAAACGGTTCAAAATTTTAAATTTCTTACACCGCCAAAGTTCTAATTATCCAGTACTTTGATTTTTTTTTTCCATCCCCAATTAAAATGAAAATGTCCCTGCGACAACATGGTAGGCTGCAGCCTACATATTATGCTACATAAAACGCCATTTCTCTTGAATAGTTCCCTTGGGTTTGTTTCAAATTAACCGGGACGATTTAATTAGCTCCTTAAATGTGCGACGTGGTGGTTCAGTCCACAGCGATAAATACAAAGCTGGCGAAGGCTCTGGCCGAGTAGCCTGCTTTAGCTGGGAATAATTCCGTTGTCTGCCCCCCGTGCACACAGCTCACTTGGCGCTATTTCCCTACTGTCAGCATGGTTTTAGGGCTTGCGATATCACACTACGCAGCAGTATTTAAATGGTCGGAGAGTCTGTAATGAACCGTGAAAAAATTAACCAAGTTCACATATCTTGGGTTCCAGTCGTATCATCTCACAAACGCACCGCCAGTGTTGGCCACTCGGCAAACCCAGGTGATTCACTCAAACACTGTCTGTTATTTAAGAATTCCATGTCGCAGTTACATAACCTGCCTCTAGTCTGGGATCAAAGATACTCAAATCGGCCCATCGGTGGCAATACTGCCGGTTTTCACTCCACCTCCAATCGGGGACTTATTTAAACCAGACGTGGTTGTCCTATTCAGTGGTCAATCAGCGACATTGTCGTACTATTGTAGCCTAGTATCAGGCAGAAGGGAACACCAGCAGCTACCCAGTACTGACCTCGGGGGTCAGAACAGGTCCCTTCAGGTGCTTCGCAAGCCATCAAATAAACAAAAAAGACTTCAGACACGAACTGTTACACTCTCAAAAAGGACGTGTTAACACCAAACACACCTTTTGCGTTACTTTCACATTTCATATGTCAAGGTTACTGCTTTTGTGTTACAAATACAAAATGTATGTGTTGTAAAGGGAGACTTTTTTGACAATGCTGAAACTAACGGAAAATATGCTGTCCGTAGACTAGACATGGGAGTGCGTTAAATGACACGTTGTGTGTTGTTTTTAACATATGTTTTGAGAGTGTACTGCCTAAAGCAACTACTATGAATCAGCTGTTTTTAATGCACCGAGTTTTCTTTTTCTCTGCGGGGGCAGCGAGGCGGAGCAAAGACTAGTTCTACCACAAAATTCACGTTACCTGAGGGGGAGAAGCGGGCGTTCGCTACCCCTTCTCCGCGTCCCATCTCCGCCAAATCCTCCTGGTCGAGACCCAGAGATTTACTGTCAGCGTCCGGCTCGTCTCCCGAGCCGATCTGGTACAGCAGCTCGGGCGGCTGCGGGTCGGAGTTCAGCAGCCCGTTGTCAGAATCAACGTCCTCACGTTTGATCTCCAGTAGATCTCCCGGCTTGGGCGGGTGTCCGAACAGGAGAGAACCCGAGGACGGAGAACTGAACGCAGCTGCTGGGATGTTGTGCAGGAGGAACGCGTCCGAACCGGGTGTTCCTTGAAGCACTTGGTGGGCTATGACAGTTCCCCCCAGAGAAGAGTAGGAAACAGGCGGACGATTATTCAAAACCCGATCCATGACTTCATAAAACTTCCACGTCCGCCCCCCGCGCACGGTCTTTTGATTGTCCTTGATGCGCCGATAGTCCAGCTTCATCTTCTTAATTTTCTCCCTACATTGGTCCCCGGTGCGGAGGATTCCTTTCTCTCGCAAAACCTCCGCAATCCGATTGAACACGTGCTGATTTCTCAGACAACTCTCCAGCTCAATTTGGACGGAATCGTCCGCCCACAGCTGCAACAATTCTACCACCTCTGGATCGGACCAGTTGCTGCCCCGTTCGTACTTTTTACCGCGAAAGTCCATTTTTTTGGGCCGACCGGGTAACAGAAGAAATCGGGAAAAGTTCACACCTGGTTCAGTGTTTACCAGCTAGTCACAGTAACAGGCTACTGCATATGTACCCTTTTCATAATGCACAATAAAGTTAATTGGTAAATCAATTAAGATCATTAGCTAGTTAGCTAGCAAGCTGGTTATTTTCATAAGCTCTGCTTCCCATAATTAGCATAATCAAAAGGATAATTAACGGTAGCGTTTCCAGGCAAGCTTGAGAATGATTCATACGGGCGAGCGAGTTAGCGAAATGTGCCTGTCAGCCAGCTGGCCATATTGAAATAATTTCTCCCAGGTCTAGTAACCCGTGCCAAAATGCACAGACAACAAAACGTAAACAGCACAGACTGGCTGTTTCTGGACAGCGGTGTCTAAACGGCGCGACGGCTCCGGGCTACGAATCTCAGCACCACCCAGCCCCGGACTAGACCGGTTCAGATCAGATTCTTCCAGGATAAGACTCGTAGCCTACATGTTGGCTTAAGCGGTATATTTAATATTTTGGTGTGGGAAATAAAATGGGGGAAGAACTGGCTTTGAAAAAAAAACTAAATTACATCCGGGTTGACGGCACATGCGTGCTGTCCTTATTCCGGGATAACTTTGGTCCGTGTCAGCCACTTGCAAGCCGGCGGTGAGTGCAGGGGAACCAAGCGAGCGCGTGAGCAAGCGAGACAGTGCAGAATACGTTGCTCGTTTGCTCCCCCTCGTGTATGAAGTGCCTCAATGCACCCAAACTCGTCGATTGTCGGAGTAACGACAAAACAACGCCTCAAAACGACATAGTCCGAACCCAACTTGAATATAAATAAGTAAAATAATATGGAGGGATTTATCCCCTCGTGTCTTCTCACAGCCAAAACGTCTCTAATCTTTTTCCTTGGTGATGGGCTGTTGTTCGTACTTCAGTGACAAAACAAAACTGCACGAACACTTGATTTCCTCCCCCAAGCAACATCATTGGATTAATATGAAACCAGACACTGCTGATGAGCTGTTACAGCAGACACTGCTCCAAAATCATAACTCCTAAGACATTTTTTTTTTTTTTCAAGTCAAAATTTTGACACCTACATGCCTTTGTGGCTCCTGACGAACGCAGAGATGACAAAACACAGGCTTTTTAATGACATATGTGTATTTTTGGAGTTAATAAAGAGTGTGAGGTCTCAATTTAAGCTCCTTGTCTGCCTGATGCCTTGTATCTCCTTAGGGTGTACATTCTTTTCCTCATTTGATTAGGCTATATACACTAGAAACTGTTTTCACTGGTGATTAGATATTTTTATCAGCAGTTATTAGCTGTCAACAGCTGTCATTGTTTTCTGCACAATCCAAACTATATATATATATATATATTATTATTATTATTATTATTATTATTATTATTATTATTATTATTTTCTCCAGTGGCTGATTTCTGACAGCTCACACAGTGGGCCAGAATTAACCCTTTAAGGTGTTAAGATTACAGATTATGTGACTGGAATGTTCCTGATTCGAACATTCTAATGCAGACATAACAATCACAACAGCAGCCGAGTTCTAGAATTTTGGAGAGAAAACCTCCCACTCTTCAGAGGGTTATTCTCTGCTCTCTGGGTCAAACTCTCGCCTCGCTGATAATAGAGGCGGGACAGGCAGGCCTGTGAAGTGGCACACTCTGCTGCTTGTCTCCACCAACCCAAAACTGCATCACACAGTTTATTTTTATCAGGGATGTTAAAGGGAATGTGAATGTCCCTGCAAAGCACACACTCTTCTGCAAAGCACACACTTCCAGTCTGCTTGTTTTAACTCTTTGAAGAGTGGGGTATTCTTGGAATGTTTATTTATTTTTTTTATTTTTTTCAAAATTCCAAGTCAGTGTTCTAGAACTCCATTTCTATCAAATACCAGTAGCTATTGCCACGTCGGTATTAGAATGTTCAGTTAAGAACATTCTAATCACATATTTTGTCATCTTACACCGTAAAGGGTTAAACTCCGACAGTCCACTGACAGCTCTGGTGAATGTGCGCACGCCTCGCACAAACTGGTTCAGACGTGGACAATCCCACCCCCCCAACCCCTCCCACCCGCAGGACACTGACAGCTCTGGTGAATGTGCGCACGCCTCACACAAACTGGTTCAGACGAGAACAATCCCACCGTCCCAGACCCTCCCACCCGCAGGACACTGACAGCTCTGGTGAATGTGCGCACGCCTCGCACAAACTGGTTCAGACGAGGACAATCCCACCCCCCCCACCCGCAGGACACTGACAGCTCTGGTGAATGTGCGCACGCCTCGCACAAACTGGTGCAGACGAGGACAATCCCACCGCCCCAGACCCTCCCTCCCACAGGACACTGCCGTCAGTCGTGCCCAATCGGGGGTGATGGGTGTTTCCACAGCCTGTACTTGTACATTCAGGATTTGACATTTAACTGAACGTTTGGCGAGACAGTTGGGTGATTGTCTGGGACCAAACACTACTAAGTGGAACCTCCACCAGCACTTTTTAGAAGTCAAGGGAATGGAAGCAAGACGACGTGTGGTTATTTTGTAGAATCCATAGGTCTTTTTTTACAGTGGATTTTTCTCTCTCTTTTTCTCACTCTCAATTCAATTCTTTTCAATGTGCTTTATTGGCAGGAAATGCACGTGGTAAATATTGCCAAAGCAAACAAGAAACTTGCAAGAAACAAGCAGTGTAACAGTACAGGTAATGCATAGAATATAATTAATACAGCTACAATTAGAGAGTCAAATAAAAGTAAAGTAAAATAGTAATAATAGTATTTTGACCATGTAAACTATAAAAAGAAATGAGTTTTTTCACTCTCTGTTTCTCAGGCTGAAATGTAGTGTCCTGCCAGGGTCTTTCATTTCCTTTCCTCTCCTAGGAGAACGGGAATTTTATTCAAATGCAAACTGAACTGCATTACATTACATTACAGGCATTTAGCACACGCTCTTATCCCGAGCAACTTACACAACTTTTACAAAGTATTTACACTGCATCCATTTATACAGCTGGATATATATACAACGGCAGTGTCCCACTCAGGAATCAAACCGTTAGGTTACAAGACCAGCTCCTTATCCATTATACGATACTGCCAGTCAGAACTATATCGTAATTGTCAGAAGGCCCTTGCACGCTGTTTATTGTTGTTAATGAGTGTTAATGAATTATTTTTGACGTTCTCTCCCACCAAAGGGGTAAATGGCTACGTGGTAGGTCTTATTAGTCACTTTTTTTGGAAACACAATGGGCCTCATTCACAGAACGTTTCTAAAATTATTTTTACTTTTGTTCTTAAAAACGTTCCTACTAAAAAACAATACTGAATGCTGGCTGTTAGTAAATTTTAAATGCGCAATCCCATTCATGTGATTTGAATAAGGAAACAGCCACAAACAAATACAGCTAAAATGATGAATGTCGAAATGTTCTCAGAAACGTTCTTACATGCAGTTTACGATCAAAATGTGATCGTACGCATGTTTTGTGAATGAGACCCAATGTTCCTAAATATCTTCACACTCGTTTCTTTATGGTTTCTTCTTCATGTGATTTATTCCCCTGTATTGGGGGGGGGGGTGTCCCATACAGAACTTAAAATGGTCTAATAAATTTTAAAAATACATTATTATTTATAAAAATTATTATTATTTTTTTTTTTTTATTAATTTGAAATGAACATTCGGTAACAGATAAGCAGGAGGTTAAATGGAGATTACAAAAACATTACTTTGATATATATATGAAATGCACTCAAACAATATTCTTTAGACAAGCATAAGATTAAAAAGAGGTTACAAAAACATTACTTTGGTTTCTATTCTTTCATTGTGCAGAAATGTTTATGAATGTTCACTATTACTGTAATGCTTAATCGAATTAAATTTAATATCATGAATGACCGCAACCAAAGTGATGTCATGAAGACCGTTCTTAGAGACAGTCACATAACGGAGCATTCCGCCGAAGATCCCATCATGGATACTTTTGGATTTGAACCGAGCCTTATGCCGGTGCCTAGGAACAGCACTTCCACACCATCGGGACCTACACTCCCTCCGGTGTTGAACCCCAGGCCCGCCTTTACCTTCAGCGGGCCAGCGCCCACCGAAACGCTGGCCACTTCGGCGCCGGCCATCGCGCTCACCCCGTGAGACGCCTGGGCCCCCACCGACACGTTCGGCCCGTTCGCTTCAGCCTCGAACACGCAGAACTCGGCCCTCGCGTGCCCCACTCCCATACCAGCGTAGGCTCCGCATCCATAGCTGCCCGCATCTGCATATGGACCTCTGGACTTTTGGATTCTATCTGTGGAACAAAATAATTTATTTAGTCTATGGCAGCACGAAGAGAAATCATGCACCTCTACCACCAAACTCTACACAACAAATGTGTAGGGGACAGCGGGGTTGGTTGGCACACAGTTCATTTCCAGGCCACTATAAGGTGCTGCCACAAAAATCTAACATTAAAATGATTGCCTTCTTGAGCTGAACACATCCATTCTGTCAAAACATCTGAAGGTCACTAACTGTTGAGGTGAGGACAACCTTTCAATTTTGCAGTGTCAAAACAAAAAAAATGCCCCCCCCCCCTACTAAATACATCATAGAACTGTGTTAGATAGAGATATAGAAAATGTATTAATTTCAGTTGATAGAGATAGGAATCAGCTATATTTTGATATGAAATTTGAACGCCTGTGGTGAGCGATGTTAGGTGGCTAACATCATTTTAGTACAGAGGTGTGTCCTAATGTGGGTGGGATTGGTTGGCAACCAACCCCGCTATAGCCATTTGGTTACAAATGTATTAACTTACGCATTTAACATATGAAAAATTTTCAGACCATTTTGACCCCTACAATAAATATTTAAATGTTTAAAAATGTTTCCAAATACAAAATTAATATTTTATACATAATTAGTTTATGTTCATGATCAAGGAACCTACAATCCCGATAAAAATATAATGCATCATTCATAATAATATAACATGAAACATATAATAGTATTATATAATATTCATTATGTTTAACAAAAAAATCAGATAGAGGAAACACACACATTATGCTAGAGGCAGTCAGACAGGTGAAGACTCAAAACAAAAGTATCAGGAGTACAGCGAAGGAGTTCAATATACCATTTATTATGGCCTATCACCCAGGGAGGTTAAAAAGCTAGCCTTTCAGCTTATGTTTTCTGGTTCTGGTTTGAATTAAATGGTCAAATTATTTCTATGTGTCACTTCATTCTTTGTAACTATAGCATTTTAACTTTGTGCCAACCAGCCCCACTGCATGTGCCAACCAACCCAGTGTTGGGGCTGGTTGGCACAAGTGCACAACTTGACTTTAATCATGAATAAAATCATTTTAGGAATCATTTGTGAACATTAAATGTATCTGTCTTTTAGCTGAGATCTTAATTTTTCAGTTGGTACTGGTTAGACTGTTTTAACATATGGCACGCCTGAGAAACATGACAGAGAGTGAAAAGTGTGCCAACCAACCCCGCTCTCCCCTACACATGTACAAACATACCTTGAGCATACGGCATTCTGCAGAAAGATTCCGGCGAAGTTTTGGTAAATCCAGCGCACAGACTGTAGTCAGGAGGCAAAACCGCTATTGTATGCTGAATCACTCGCGCTTTATAAACCGCAAAAACGAAAGTGAATGTCATGCCCCCGTGTTTCGGTTGTCATGTGGTTTTCCTTGTGTTCCGGTTATTTCTGTTCCTTGTGCTTTGTTCCTCACCATGTCTTTGCTTTGCCCCACAGGGTGGGCATGATCTCTCCCCATGCACTCCCTAATGACTTCCAGCCCTCAGCCATTTTCTCACTCGTTCAGGTCGCATTCCTCACACCCTCCCTGATTAATTCCAATTAGTACCAGATTATAAAGCCGCACTTTTTGTTTCTGCCTTTGCCAAATCGTTGATTTGTTGCCCAGCTTCACACCTTGCAATTGCGCTTAAACCTAGCCTAGCACTATTTCCCGTACCCCGTTTCTCTGCACCTTCTTCGGTTTCCTTACCTTGCACTGTTCTCTTTGCCACTGACTGTTTGTTCATGCACCTTGTTCAGTGTTCCCCTGTCTGTCAAACCTACGTGTTGTCTTCGTTGCGTCTTGTTCCGTGTTCCCCTGTTCTCCCCAGTTACCTCCCCAGCTCCAACCTCCCGGTCCAGCCCGTCCTTCGCCGGCCTCCCAGTCCCCATCCCAGCTCCGCCGCCGAACCCGGAGGAATTCCGTTCAGCGCCACGCCAAGCCGGACCCGGGACCTCCTCACCTACCCTCACGGTCCCTGTCCCAAGTCTGCCCTGGTCCCTACCGCCCTCTGCCTGTACTCAAATAAACCCCTTTTCTTGAATTCCATCTACTGCTGTCTCTGAGTCCTGCATTTGGGTCCAGGCCGAGCCCGGCTCCTAACAGTCGCAGGTTCGATTCCCGGGTAAGGACACTGCCGTTGTACCCTTGAGCAAGGTACTTAACCTGCATTGCTTCAGTATATATCCTGCTGTATAAATGGATACAATGTAAAGTGCTATGTAAAAAGTTGTGTAAGTCGCTCTGGATAAGAGCGTCTGCTAAATGCCTGGAATGTAATGAATGTAATGTAACAGTGAATGCACAATGGAGTGTAACATGACCCGACACTGTCCACAGCGACAACCCAAAATTAGATATTTATAAAGAGTATTTATAAATCGAACAGCATCGTTTTCAAGGGGATTTCTGTTGAGTTTCTCCCGGTGCCAGTCCGTTGTAGTCTGAATCGGTCCACTGCCCCATTTGTCTCAGTAATTGTTTTTTAAAACGTATATGTATCCCATGTTAACGCAACCTCTGAGTCTGATGCTAACCTCTTGCACATAAATGACCACAATCACACAATTCAGCATGTGCATAAAATGAAATGGAAAAGACCGAGTCAGTGATCTTTCGTTTAAAAAATCACGAAGCAATGCAGGTCTGCAAAGTGTATGGCACACACTGTGCCTTGGGAAAAAGTTGCCTTCTTCCATCAAAGAAACATTGCCAAGGTACGGCCATTTCTATCAAGACAGGATTCTGAGAAGTTAGTCCATGCATTTATTTCAAGTAGGTTGGACTATTGTAATGCTCTTTTTACTGGTCTTCCAAAAAAGTCAATTGAAAGATTACAACTAATTCAGAACTCTGCTGCTAGACTTTTAACAAAAACAAGGAAGAGAGCATATTACTCCTGTTTTAGCTACACTGCACTGGCTCCCTGTATCTTTTAGAATTGATGTTAAAATCATTTCACTTGTATACAAAGCTCTTAATGGTTTAGCACCTTCTTACATTTCAGATTCCCTGCTGTTTTATGTCCCTTCACGAGCCCTAAGGTCATCTGCAGCTGGTTTATTAATTGTTTCCAATAGTTCACAAAAGAAAATCGGGGATGCCGCTTTTAATCATTATGCCCATAAACTATGGAACACCCTGCCAATTCATATCAGAAAGGCTAGCTCTGTGGACATTTTTAAACGGCAACTGAAAATATACCTTTTTAATCTAGCTTATATCTAGTAGCACTGTTTTTATTATTTTTATTACTTTAAAAAAATTATACTCCATGTTTTTATCATGTTCTTATTTTTGTTTTGACTGATTTCTTTGTCTGCATTTTATTTTATTTTTTTAATTTTATTTCTGTATTTTTATCTTCTCAATTATTTGTAATTGCTTTGATCTTAGTGCAGAATGTAAAGCACTTTGAGCTACATTTTATGTATGAAAGGTGCTATATAAATAAAGCTTCTTCTTATTATTATTATTATTACATAATGGTTCTGTCTTCTATAACAAGGAAAATGACTAGATTGAAATGATTGGGCTGGAATATGTCAATTCGATCTGGAATTCTGATCGAACAGCATAAGAGGTCCACTGGTAAACACAACATGCCAAAAAACAAAAACAAAAAAACAAAAACGAACAGAAGCTTCGGCCTCTGGGCCAGTTCGCGGCCAAAGCGGAATAAAATATGCGCCAGAGCTGACTGCTCACGTTAATTGTGTCCGTTTTTCTTTATCATCCGTCAGGTACAATTTTCCCGGTGTCCTTATTTAGTTACCAAGGTAGTTAGGCTTCGCGTGACTGGAAATGGTTGTGTAAGTGAGCTAGAGGTGCTGTATTGATAGTGAAGCGTTTTGCAGTGTTTTGAAATGAAATGTGAATGTGAACGCCGTTTATTTTTTTTAAAACGGGAGTGGCGGCACTGGCAGCCTGCATATGAAAACTCAGCAAAATCCTTCGGTTTTAAAGAAGCGGGGATTGCCTAGGTTCCTCCGGAAACTAAAACCAAAACTAAGATGAAAATCATATGTGAAAAAAATCCCAAATCCTGCTTCTCCATCCTCTCCGCTTTGTTTAAGATATGACATACTTTATTGAACCCTGTGGGGTAATTTGTCCTCTGCATTTGACCCATCCTTAGTACACTAGGAGCAGTGGGCAGCCACAGTGCAGCGCCCGGGGACCAGCTCCAGTTTTGAGGCAAGTGCCTTGGTCAAGGGCACCTAACATACATGTCTTTGGACTGTGGGAGGTACCCGGAGTAAACCCACGCGAACATGGAGAGAACATGCAAACTCCGCACAGAAAGGCCCCAAGCCGAGATTCAAACCCACGACCTTCTTGCTGTGAGGCAACAGTGCTAACCACCATGCCACCGTGTCCGCCATTTAATGACAGGGGAGCGCAGGGTGAAACCTAACACGGTGTAAAATGTTACACAGACTTTTTACGTAGATGCATCCAGCTTGAACCATCTCTCCAAGGAACAGCGAGAGAGTTCAATAAATATTTTGGGAGATATAGCCTAAAGTCTGTTTTGGCTATATGCAAGTGAATTTTTATTTTTATTTTTTTATTTTTTTACCGTAAGTGTTTTCCAGCTACTGTATTGTGTGTGTGTATGTCAAGGAATCCAATGAAATCGTAATCGTCAACAGTCGTTTAGTGACCAACAGATTGCTTCCTGGGATTGCTAGCCCGGCAAAAGTGCAGACCCCCCCCCCCCCCCCCCCCAGGGGTTAAACCGAACTTGTTACCCTGTTGTCAGTCGACTATAAATTAACCAACTGATTGGATTTGTAAAACTCAGACTGGATCTTCATACATTTATTTAACTCAACTTCAACTTTAGGCAACGTGGTGACGTGACATCGAGTGATACAGCTGTTTGGATCAAACAGACATTAGACGGGAACCAGAGAATAATGTACAGTCTTGGGATACATAGATTTTCACCGACAAAGTGTAGGTAGGCCACGAAAAACATATTTGTAATCAAAAAATTAAAGAGTGTTTGTATCATACAACATGGAATTGTATTGAATTGCCTTACTTTGTGTTAACTTTCAAAGCTATTAACTGTCATGTTCCGGTGTTCCTGTCTGCGTTTTCCCTGTTGGGCCGCCAGATGGCGGCACTTCTGTTTTGTGTCCTGTTCCCCCCCTGTTAATTGTATTATTGGTTGTCTCGTTATCCCATCATTGTTCCCACATGTGTCTTGTTATCCCCTCCTTCTGGTTTGATTGTTTTTTGAGTTCACCTGTGTCTTGTCACCCCCCTGTCTATTTAAGTTCTCTGTTCCCTTGACTCGGGTGCTGGTTCCTTGTGTTTGTTACCTGACATACATGTTCCTGCCTGCTTGTGTTTGTTACCTGACATACATGTTCCTGCCTGCTTGTGTTTGTTACCTGACATACATGTTCCTGCCTGCTTGTGTTTGTTACCTGACATACATGTTCCTGCCTGCTTGTGTTTGTTTCCCGACTGTATGTACCTGCTTTTTCCCTTGTGCTCTGCCTTCCCGTGTTCTGCCCCGGCTGTGTTTTTGAGTTCTTGTTGTTTTCTGTTTCATTAGATTATTTTTTGAGTTTGTGTTTCACCTGCCTGTATTTTGTTCCTGACTTGTGTTTTTGACCTTCCCTTGTGCTCTGCCTTCCCGTGTTCTGCCCTGTCTGTGTTTTTGAGTTCCTGTTTTCTGTTTCATTAGATTATTTTTTGAGTTTGTGTTTTAGCCCTTTGTGGCCTTGTCTGTTCCTTGTTTGTTCACCTTGTGTTAGTAAAGTCTTTGTTAATTTTCCCTTTTGAGTTTGTGTTTTTTTTCCCTCTGCGTTTGGGTCCCCCCTACCCGGACCGTCACAATTAACACTGATGGGTGTACGCCATGCCATGTTAGTTTTTACCCCCAACCGTCCCCTTTCACAATGTTTCTGTCATCAACTGCTGTTGTTTTCCTTGGTCGACCTGTTCGATATATGTTGCTCAGTACGCCAGCGGTTTCTTTCTTTTTCAGGACATTCAAAGTTGTCGTACAAGCTATCCCCAACGCTTGTGCAATGGCTCTGATCGATTTCCCCTCTTTTCTAAGCTTGCTTTTCTCCCAAAGACAGCTCTCTGGTCTTCATACACAAATGCAGTTTTCACAGGCAAAACCCAAGGCTAAAACCAAGAGTAGACATTCAGAACTATTTATTGTTTAACCAATCAATCTAACAGGACATATCTGGGCAACAAGAAACACCTATCAGTCACATGTTCCAGTACTTTAGCTCACCTAAAAATTGGGTTGTCTGATACCAAAGGTGATATGTTCTAAGTTGTTTAACAAATCTAGATAAAAATACCAGGAAATAAAAGCTGAAATTCGGATCTGTCATCTCATGTACATCTTTTGACCTCAAACTCAATTGTCTTCAGTGTATAGCAAAAACAATGAATTGACCTTGCTGTTCCAATACTTTTGGAGGGGACTGTATATATATGTGTAGGAAACATCTAAGCTAGAAGGAAATAAACACCACACAAAAAAACTTCTGCAAACTGCGTACTTAGCAACGTCTCCACTCTTTCACTTTAAGCCATTTATATCTTATATAGACCCTTCTTCCAAGCCAATCGCATGTCTTTCATTACATCAGGGTCTACGTCTGCATTCACACAGAGGACATAAACATCATTCAAACATTCCCCCCCCATTCTTTACCATTTGGTCTTCTACTCTTCCTGTTAAGCTTTCACCTCAGCTGTAACCTGCTCAACCCATTTTATTTGCTGTCTGCTACTTTACACCAGGCCGGCCAGTGGAGGCTGGGCTCCCCCTCTATAGATGAGTTCCTCTCGAGATTTCTTCCCATTGGGGAGTTTTTTTTCTTGCCACCGTTTGAGGGTTCTCCCCCCACTGGGAGTTTTTTTACCTCGTGTACCTGCTATTTGGGGGTTCAGGCCTGGTGTTTGCTCTGTTTGCTCTGTTTGCCTTGCTACTCTGTAAAGTGTCTTTGTGACAGTTCTCTTAATAAAGCGCTATACAAATAAAACTGAACCTAATTGAATTTATCTTTGGGGATACAAATCACCCCATCTGTTGACTTTTGACTGACCTGCTCTTGTCCTTTTTTCTTCCCCTCCAAACGCACCGTCCTGTGGCCTGAACCAGTCCTGAGGCCTGCTCGGTGCTGTTGAAGGGAAAAGTGGGGAGGAGGGTGCTGTGGTGGGGGGGGGGGGGGGGGGTGGGAGTGTTAATTTAACACATATCCCGAGTACCCCAGGCCCGGCTGGGGGGGGGGGGGGGGGTCCCATACAGCACTTAAAATAATCTAATAAATTAAAAAAATACATTAGAATATTGTGACAAACACGCCTGCCACAGGCCACCGAAGTGGCTTTCCTTGGGGCCCTCCAGCACAGAGAGAAGATGTTCAAATAGTCCATATTTATTTGCAAGGGTTTGGCAAGATGGTACAGCCAAAGGAGCAGATCTTAAACACTGTCATGACAGAGAGGCTTCCCTGTGTGGGTGGGGATGGCAGATTTAACCTGTGCGCAGTGATTACCTCACTACGCACAGGTGCAGCCACTCCTGTTCCTGGGTCCAATTAGCCTGGCCAATTATCTAATTCTTAACCAATTATCCAACTGGCCAGGTCTAATTAGCTTGACCCAGGGCAGGTGTGGCTGCTTAAACCAGCCATCCCCACACCACATACCCCCAACGCCAAACTGAGGCCAGGGAGAATCCCTGGCCGAAGCCTACCCCCCCCCAGCACTCCAACCAAGCAAAAAAAAACAAACAAAAAAAACCAAGCGCCCTTAACACTTTAAGGGCCCCGGAACAGTCCAGTACATGACCCTCGTGACCCTCCCCCGGACGATGAGGCAGCGCTCCCCCCTCCTCCTCCCTCTCGGAGCGCGGGGATTCCTGGGCTGCTCAGCTGGCTTTTGGGGATGTCACCAGCTTGGGCTGTTCCAGGGGCTGTAGTGGGGTGGCTGGGCTGGTGGGCTGGCTTCCTTGTGGCGCTGGGGGACCAGGAACCCTTGCAGGTGTGGTGGCCGCCAGTCGGCTCTGCTGGAAGGCTGGTGCAGGCTTTCCCCCCTCACGGGCTCCGGGCAACCCAACCAGGCCAAAACAACGAACTAAAACAACCAACAGACAAGAAAGGAAGCAATACGGCGCGGCCACTGCTTGTGCGCTGCCCGTAGCTGACCCGCCTTCCCGGCCAAGTCCAGCTCACGGCGCGACCACCTCTCGTGCACCGCCCGTAGCTGACCTGCCTTCACGGCCAGGTCCAGCTCCCCAGCGTCCCAGCTGAGGATCGCTTCCTTCCCCTCCGTGGTCATCTCCCGCTCCCCGCTTTTGGCCTGGAGGATCCGCCCGAAGCCCTGTCGGGAACACCTCAGCTGCCCCTCCTCCAGTGTGCTTCCTGGCTGGCCCTCCTGTGCCTCTTTCCCGTGCCGGAGCGGCCCCACGTTGGGCGCCACTGTGACAAACACGCCTGCCACAGGCCACCGAAGTGGCTTTCCTTGGGGCCCTCCAGCACAGAGACACAGGGAGAAGATGTTCAAATAGTCCACATTTTTTGCAAGGGTTTGGCAAGATGGTACAGCCAAAGGAGCAGATCTTAAACACTGTCATGACAGAGAGGCTTCCCTGTGTGGGTGGGGATGGCAGATTTAACCTGTGCACAGTGATTACCTCACTACGCACAGGTGCAGCCACTCCTGCTCCCGGGTCCAATTAGCCTGGCCAATTATCTAATTCTTAACCAATTATCCAACTGGCCAGGTCTAATTAGCTTGACCCAGGGCAGGTGTGGCTGCTTAAACCAGCCATCCCCACACCACAAATATATATACTGTTTACACGCAGTGAGCTCCATGTTTGGGACAGAAACATATTTTGCTCTGTGCTCCAGACTTGTACTTAAACAGTTCACACGCAGATAAAGTGCAGATTCTCAGCTTTTATTGAAAAGTATTTGCATACATTTTAATACATTAGTAATTACATACATTCAGATAGTCTTACAGATACACATGCAGAGTTTACTTTCATGTTTAGTTTTATTGTTATCGTTATCTATATATGGCTTAACACGTTCATGGCTATGAATTAATAACTGTTACGTAATGAGTAATATACCATATCAGACATGTTTTGTTCAAATGACCTTCGGTGTACACGTATTCTATGTCGCTTTTAGCCAAATAAATATAATGTAATGGCTTACGTCTCTAAGTACTTTACAGTCAGTCAGATAATGGGGCCCAGACCTCCAACAGCAAACATGGTTCAGAAAGAAGCAACGTATTCACACAATACAAAAGCTGGACTGTGTTTGTATTTTTTTTTTATTAATTTGAAATGAACATTCGGTAACAGATAAGCAGGAGGTTAAATGGAGATTACAAAAACATTACTTTGATATATATATGAAATGCACTCAAACAATATTCTTTAGACAAGCATAAGATTAAAAAGAGGTTACAAAAACATTACTTTGGTTTCTATTCTTTCATTGTGCAGAAATGTTTATGAATGTTCACTATTACTGTAAAGCTTAATCGAATTAAATTTAATATCATGAATGACCGCAACCAAAGTGATGTCATGGAGACTGTTCTTAGAGACAGTCACATAACGGAGCATTCCACCGAAGATCCCAACAGGGATACTTTTGTTTTTGGACCGAGCCTTACGCCGGTGCCTAGCACCTGCACTTCCACGCCATCCGGACCGATGCTCGCTCCGGTGTCGACCCCCAGGCCCACCTTTACCTTCAGCGGGCCAGAGGCAATCGAAACGCTGCCCACTTCGGCGCCGACCATCGCGCTCAGCCCGTTAGTCAGAGACGCCTGGGCCCCCACCGACACATTCGGCCCGTTCATTTCGGTCTCTACCCCATCAAGCTCAGTCTTCACGTGCCCCACTCCCGCACCAGCGTAGGCTCCGGCTCCCATTTCCGAATCGTCTGCATAGCTGTCCGCATCTGCATATCCACCTTCGGACTTTTGGATTCTATCTGTGGAACAAAATAAGTTATTTAGGCTATGGCAGCGCGGAGAGAAATCATGCACCTCTACCACCAAACTCTACACAACAAATGTGTAGGGGAGAGCGGGGTTGGTTGGCACACAGTTCATTTCCAGGCCACTATAGGGTGCTGCCACAAAAATCTACATTAAAATTGTCTTCTTGACCTGAACACATCCGTTCTGTCAAAACATGTTGAGGTCACTAACTGTTGAGGTGAGGACAACCTTTCAATTTTGCAGTGTCAAAACAAAAAAAAAAAAAAGGTCCCCCCACTAAATACATCATAGAACTGTGTTAGATAGAGATATAGAAAATGTATTAATTTCAGTTGATAGAGATAGCAATCAGATATATTTTGATATGAAATTTGAAAGCCTGTGGTGAGCGATGCTAGCTGGCAAACATCATTTTAGTACAGAGGTGTGTCCTAATGTGGGTGGGGTTGGTTGGCTACAAACCCCGGTATAGCCATTTGGTTACAAATGTATTACCTTATGCATTTTACATATGAAAAATTCAGACCATTTTGACCCCTACAATAAATTTTTAAATGTTTAAAAATGTTTCCAAATACAAAATTAATATTTAATACATAATTAGTTTATGTTCATGAGCAATGAACCTACATATATAATGCATAATTCATAATAATATAACATACAACATATAATAGTATTATATAATATTCATTACGTTTAACAAGAAAAACAGACAGAGAAAACACACCAGCACACATTATGCTAGAGGCAGTCAGACAGGTGAAGACTCAAAACAAAAGTATCAGAAGTACAGCGAAGGAGTTCAATATACCATTCCGCACACTAACCAGATACTGCCACAAGATCAGCCAGGATGAGATTGAAGGCAAGAAGGACCTAGGTGTAGCTGCTGGTTCCATCAGGAACAGACAAATATTTTCCCCAGATTTGGAAAGGGAGCTGGTATCTGTCCAAGTCAGCCGACATTTACTATGGCCTATCACCCAGGGAGGTTAAAAAGCTAGCCTTTCAGCTTATGTTTTCTGGTTCTGGTTTGAATTAAATGGTCAAATTATTTCTATGTGTCACTTCATTCTTTGTAACTATAGCATTTTAACTTTGTGCCAACCAGCCCCACTGCATGTGCCAACCAACCCCGTGTTGGGGCTGGTTGGCACAAGTGCACAACTTGACTTTAATCATGAATAAAATCATTTTAGGAATCATTTGTGAACATTAAATGTATCTGTTTTTTAGCTGAGATCTTAATCATTCAGTTGGTACTGGTTAGACTATTTTAACATATGGCACGGCTGAGAAACATGACAGAGAGTGAAACGTGTGCCAACCAACCCCGCTCTCCCCTACACATGTACAAACATACCTTGGGGAAGCGACATTCTGCAAAAAAAAGATTCCGGCGAAGTGTTGGTGAAACCAGCGCACACAGACTGTAGTCAGGAGGCAAAACCGTTCTTGTAGCCTAAATCACTCGAGCTTATAAAACGCAAAAACGAAAGTGAATGCTCAAGGGAGTGTAACATTGCCCGACACTGCCCACAGCGACAACCCAAAATTAAATATTTATCAAGAGTATTTATAAATCGAACAGCATCGTTTTCAAGGGGATTTCTGTTGGGTTTCTCCCGGTGCCAGTACGTTGTAGTCTGAATCGGTCCACTGCGCCATTTGTCTCAGTAATTGTTTTTTAAAACATATGTATGCATCCCATGTTAACGCGACCTCTGAGTTTGATGTTAACCTCTTGCACATAAATGACCACAATCACACAATTCAGCATGTGCATAAAATTAAATGGAAAAGACTGAGTCAATGATCTTTCGTTTAAAAAAATCACGAAGCAATGCAGGTCTGCAAAGTGTATGGCACACACTGTGCCTTGGGAAAAAGTTGCTTTCTTCCATCTAAGAAACATTGCCAAGGTACGGCCATTTCTATCAAGACAGGATTCTGAGAAGTTAGTCCATGCATTTATTTCAAGTAGGTTGGACTATTGTAATGCTCTTTTTACTGGTCTTCCAAAAAAGTCAATTGAAAGATTACAACTAATTCAGATCTCTGCAGCTAGACTTTTAACAAAAACAAGGAAGAGAGAGCATATTACTCCTGTTTTAGCTACACTGCATTGGCTCCCTGTATCTTTTAGAATTGATGTTAAAATCCTTTCACTTGTATACAAAGCTCTTAATGGTTTAGCACCTTCTTACATTTCAGATTCCCTGCTGTTTTATGTCCCTTCACGAGCCCTAAGGTCATCTGCAGCTGGTTTATTAATGGTTTCCAATAGTTCACAAAAGAAAATCGGGGATGCCGCTTTTAATCATTGTGCCCCTAAACTATGGAACACCCTGCCAATTCATATCAGAATGGCTAGCTCTGTGGACATTTTTAAACGGCAACTGAAAACATACCGTTTTAATCTAGCTTATATCTAGTAGCACTATTTTTATTATTTTTATTACTTACAAAAAAAATGATATTCCATGTTTTTATCATGTTTTTATTTTTGTTTTCACTGATTTCTTTGTCTGCATTTTATTTTATTTTTTTAATTTTATTTCTGTATTCTGTATTTTTATCTTCTCAATTATTTGTAATTGCTTTGATCTTAGTGCTGAATGTAAAGCACTTTGAGCTACATTTTATGTATGAAAAGTGCTACATAAATAAAGCTTCTTCTTCTTCTTATTATTATTATTATTATTATTATCATTATCATTATTATTATCATTATTATTATTGTTATTATTATTATTACATAATGGTTCTGTCTTCTATAACAAGGAAAATGACTAGAATGAAATGATTGGGCTGGAATATGTCAATTCGATCTGGAATTCTGATCGAACAGCATAAGAGGTCCACTGGTAAACACAACATGCCAAAAAACAAAACAAAAAAAACAAAAAAAAAACAAACAGAAGCTGCGGCCTTTGGGCCAGTTCGCGGCCAAAGCGGAATAAAATATGCGCCAGAGCTGACTGCTCACGTTAATTGTGTCCGTTTTTCTTTATCATCCTTCAGGTACAATTTTCCCGGTGTCCTTATTTAGTTACCAAGGTAGTTAGGCTTCGCTTGACTGGAAATGGTTGTGTAAGTGAGCTAGAGGTGCTGTATTGATAGTGAAGCGTTTTGTAGTGTTTTAAAATGAAATGTGAATGTGAACGCCGTTTATTTTTTTAAAAACGGGAGTGGCGGGAGTGGCGGCACTGGCAGCCTGCATATGAAAACTCAGCAAAATCCTTCGGTTTTAAAGAAGCGGGGATTGCCTAGGTTCCTCCGGCCTGAGGCTGGTAACATATTCTGTCTATAGAACTGGGATTCATTATCTGATAGGTTTAAGTCCAGTCACAAATCCCAACAATAATTCACACTGATTAGATTAAGATAATTTATCGTATTACATTACATTTATTTGGCAAACGCTTTTATCCAAAGCGACATATAATAAGTGTATACCAAAGGTCATTGGAACAACTACAAAAACACAGGTCCGATAAGGTACAATACTCATTTTGTAAGTTAGTCATAGCCATAAACACATTAAATCCAGTTCACACAGTATACAGACAATGGCAAAATGAAAGGCTTTCAACTTGTGAACTTTCAACTTTGTCTCCCTTATCTTTAGGCATATCCTTCTCCTTATCACTTGACATTGGCCACATCTGGAAGTCAAGGTTATTATCGGAAACTAAAACCAAAACTAAGATGAAAATCATATGTGAAAAAAACCTAGTGTGAGCTGAAAAAAAACGAGTTTTTGAAAAAACTAAACGGAAACTAGCAGACCCGCCATTAAAACAAACTAAAATAAAAAAATACACATGAAATGTTTTAGTTTTAATCTTAATTTATTATGTACGTGCCGGGTAAGGAAGAGATCATTTTGGCCGGACCCCCCCCCCCCCCCCCCCCCCCCCCTCCCCTTTCCCAGTTTAACGCTACTTCACACGATGATGGTCATGATCACAATATGTGTTCTAAACCTGTAACATTGGCCATAACAATCAGATAAACCAGATAGGGTAGGCACTCCCCCCCCCCCCCCAAAAAAAAGAAAACAAGTAAAAGTGAAACTACAAATAAGACTAAGCATTTCCGAGAAACAAAAATTGAAAAGCTGAAATCCACTCCATCCATATAATTTCATTAAGCCATTTACATCTAAGCGCTTTGGATAAAAGCGCTATATAAATGCAGTCCATTTACCATTTACATCAAATTGTGTACATGTGAATTTCTTTTATGAGATGTCTAGGAATTTATGTCATGGGCAATTCATACACACACACAAACACACACTCACATGACCAGAAACACACACACACACCTGCAATCAAGGAACACTCGTACAATGACACACATACTCTCACACAAACATGCACGCACGCGTGTGCGTATGTATGTACATACACACACACAACCACACACACACACTCACTCACTCACATATACAATGACACAAGCCAGGGAATGGACAGGGTGGGGGGGTGGGGGGGATTTTCCACCACTGCCAAGCAATGGTCACTTTCTGCCAAAAACCTTTCTGCCTAGACAGCTGTTCTCCCAGCATCCCAACATAGAACATGGTGTTCAGGGGCCCCTGTGCTTACAGAGCTGAAGGGTTTGCAGGACTATATAAAGATGAGGCCCCGTCCAATCTGGCGTCATCTCTGAATCTAAGACTTCTACACGCCAGCCCCGCCCAGCGCCCGCCTCACTGGGCAAACCTCGCTTCTCTGTCCTCTCTGCTTTGTTTAAGATATGATATACTTTATTGAACCCTGTGGGGTAATTTGTCCTCTGCATTTGACCCATCCTTAGTACACTAGGAGCAGTGGGCAGCCACAGTGCAGCGCCCGGGGACCAGCTCCAGTTTTGAGGCAAGTGCCTTGGTCAAGGGCACCTAACATACATGTCTTTGGACTGTGGGAGGTACCCGGAGTAAACCCACGCGAACATGGAGAGAACATGCAAACTCCGCACAGAAAGGCCCCAAGCCGAGATTCAAACCCACGACCTTCTTGCTGTGAGGCAACAGTGCTAACCACCATGCCACCGTGTCCGCCATTTAATGACAGGGGAGCGCAGGGTGAAACCTAACACGGTGTAAAATGTTACACAGACTTTTTACGTAGATGCATCCAGCTTGAACCATCTCTCCAAGGAACAGCGAGAGAGTTCAATAAATATTTTGGGAGATATAGCCTAAAGTCTGTTTTGGCTATATGCAAGTGAATTTTTATTTTTATTTTTTTATTTTTTTACCGTAAGTGTTTTCCAGCTACTGTATTGTGTGTGTGTATGTCAAGGAATCCAATGAAATCGTAATCGTCAACAGTCGTTTAGTGACCAACAGATTGCTTCCTGGGATTGCTAGCCCGGCAAAAGTGCAGACCCCCCCCCCCCCCCCCCCCCAGGGGTTAAACCGAACTTGTTACCCTGTTGTCAGTCGACTATAAATTAACCAACTGATTGGATTTGTAAAACTCAGACTGGATCTTCATACATTTATTTAACTCAACTTCAACTTTAGGCAACGTGGTGACGTGACATCGAGTGATACAGCTGTTTGGATCAAACAGACATTAGACGGGAACCAGAGAATAATGTACAGTCTTGGGATACATAGATTTTCACCGACAAAGTGTAGGTAGGCCACGAAAAACATATTTGTAATCAAAAAATTAAAGAGTGTTTGTATCATACAACATGGAATTGTATTGAATTGCCTTACTTTGTGTTAACTTTCAAAGCTATTAACACTGATGGGTGTACGCCATGCCATGTTAGTTTTTACCCCCAACCGTCCCCTTTCACAATGTTTCTGTCATCAACTGCTGTTGTTTTCCTTGGTCGACCTGTTCGATATATGTTGCTCAGTACGCCAGCGGTTTCTTTCTTTTTCAGGACATTCAAAGTTGTCGTACAAGCTATCCCCAACGCTTGTGCAATGGCTCTGATCGATTTCCCCTCTTTTCTAAGCTTGCTTTTCTCCCAAAGACAGCTCTCTGGTCTTCATACACAAATGCAGTTTTCACAGGCAAAACCCAAGGCTAAAACCAAGAGTAGACATTCAGAACTATTTATTGTTTAACCAATCAATCTAACAGGACATATCTGGGCAACAAGAAACACCTATCAGTCACATGTTCCAGTACTTTAGCTCACCTAAAAATTGGGTTGTCTGATACAAAAGGTGATATGTTCTAAGTTGTTTAACAAATCTAGATAAAAATACCAGGAAATAAAAGCTGAAATTCGGATCTGTCATCTCATGTACATCTTTTGACCTCAAACTCAATTGTCTTCAGTGTATAGCAAAAACAATGAATTGACCTTGCTGTTCCAATACTTTTGGAGGGGACTGTATATATATGTGTAGGAAACATCTAAGCTAGAAGGAAATAAACACCACACAAAAAAACTTCTGCAAACTGCGTACTTAGCAACGTCTCCACTCTTTCACTTTAAGCCATTTATATCTTATATAGACCCTTCCTCCAAGCCAATCGCATGTCTTTCATTACATCAGGGTCTACGTCTGCATTCACACAGAGGACATATCAACATCATTTTCTGTCGCATCCTTCAAACATTCCCCCCCTATTCTTTATCATTTGGTCTTCTACTTTTCCTGTTAGCTTTCACCTCAGCTGTAACCTGCTCAACCCATTTTATTTTTTGTCTGCTACTTTACACCAGGCCAGCCAGTGCAGGATGGGCTCCCCCTCTATAGACGAGTTCCTCTCGAGATTTCTTCCCATTGGGGAGTTTTTTTCTTGCCACCGTTTGAGGGTTCTTCCCCCACTGGGAGTTTTTTTTACCTTGTGTACCTGCTATTTGGGGGTTCAGGCCTGGTGTTTGCTCTGTTTGCTCTTTTTGCCTTGATACTCTGTAAAGTGTCTTTGTGACAGTTCTCTTAATAAAGCGCTATACAAATAAAACTGAACCTAATTGAATTTAACTTTCCCAATGGGCCCATTTGGGGTGGGGGGGGGGGGGGGGGGGAGTGTTAATTTAACATGTATCCCGAGTACCCCAGGCCCGGCGGGGGGGGGGGGTCCCATACAGCACTTAAAATGGTCTAATAAATAAAAAAAATACATTAGAATATATATACTGTTTACACGCAGTGAGCTCCATAATGTTTGGGACAGAGACATATTTTGCTCTGTGCTCCAGACGTGTACTTAAACAGTTCACACGCGGTTAAAGTGCGGATTCTCAGCTTTTATTGAAAAGTATTTGCATACATTTTAATACATTAGTAATTATATACATTCAGATAGTCTTACAGATACACATGCAGAGTTTACTTTCATGTTTAATTTTATTGTTATCGTTATCTATATATGGCTTAACATGTTCATGGCTATGAATGAATAACTGTTACGTAATGAGTAATATACCATATCAGACATGTTTTGTTCAAATGACCTTCGGTGTGCACGTATTCTATGTCGCTTTTAGCCAAATAAATGGAATGTAATGGCTTATGTCTCTAAGTACTTTACAGTCAGTCAGATAATGGGGCCCAGACCTCCAACAGCAAACATGGTTCAGAAGGAAGCAACGTATTCACACAATACAAAAGCTGGACTGTGTTTGTATTTTTTTTTTTTTTTATTAATTTGAAATGAACTTTTTCAGGTTAAATGGAGGTTACAAAAATATTACTTTGTTTAAAATATATAAAAAGCACTTGAACAATATTCTTTAGACAAATATAAGATTAAAAAGAGGTTACAAAAACATTACTTTGGTTTCTATTCTTTCATTGTGCAGAAATGTTTATGAATGTTCACTATTACTGTAAAGCTTAATCGAATTAAATTTAATATCATGAATGACTGCAACCAACATGATGTCATGTTCTTACAGACAGTCACTTAAATCCAAAGAGGGATATTATTTGATTTAGATTGACTTTTATGCCGGCGCCTGGCAGCTGCACTTCCACGCCATCGGGACCGGCGCTCACTCCGGTGTTGTTCCCCAGGTCCACCTGTACCTTTGCCGGGCCAGCAGACACCAAAACGCAGTATTATATAATATTCTTTACGTTTAACAAGAAAAACAGACAGAGGAAACACACCAGCACACATTATGCTAGAGGCAGTCAGACAGGTGAAGACTCAAAACAAAAGTATCAGGAGTACAGCGAAGGAGTTCAATATACCATTCCGCACACTAACCAGATACTGCCACAAGATCAGCCAGGATGAGACTGAACCATCTCTCCAAGGAACAGCGAGAGAGTTCAATAAATATTTTGGGAGATATAGCCTAAAGTCTGTTTTGGCTATATGCAAGTGAATTTTAATTTTAATTTTTTTATTTTTTTACCGTAAGTGTTTTCCGGCTACTGTATTGTGTGTGTATGTCAAGGAATCCAATGAAATCGTAATCGTCAACAGTTGTTTAGTGGCCAACAGATCAGATTGCTTCCGGGGATTGCTAGCCCGGCAAAAGTGCAGACCCCCCCCCCCCCCCCCCCCCCCAGGGGTTAAACCGAACTTTACCCTGTTGTCAGTCGACTATAAATTAACTAAGTGTTAATTTAACATATATCCCGAGTACCCCAGGCCCGGCTGGGGGGGGGGTCCCATACAGCACTTAAAATGGTCTAATAAATAAAAAAAATACATTAGAATATATATACTGTTTACACGCAGTGCGCTCCATAATGTTTGGGACAGAGACATATTTTGCTCTGTGCTCCAGACTTGTACTTAAACAGTTCACACGCGGTTAAAGTGCGGATTCTCAGCTTTTATTGAAAAGTATTTGCATACATTTTAATACATTAGTAATTATATACATTCAGATAGTCTTACAGATACACATGCAGAGTTTACTTTCATGTTTAATTTTATTGCTATCGTTATCTATATATGGCTTAACATGTTCATGGCTATGAATGAATAACTGTTACGTAATGAGTAATATACCATATCAGACATGTTTTGTTCAAATGACCTTCGGTGTGCACGTATTCTATGTCGCTTTTAGCCAAATAAATATAATGTAATGGCTTATGTCTCTAAGTACTTTACAGTCAGTCAGATAATGGGGCCCAGACCTCCAACAGCAAACATGGTTCAGAAGGAAGCAACGTATTCACACAATACAAAAGCTGGACTGTGTTTGTTTTTTTTTTGTTTTTTTTATTAATTTGAAATGAACTTTTTTTCGGTAACAAGCAGGAGGTTAAATGGAGGTTACAAAAATATTACTTTGTTTAAAATATATAAAAAGCACTTGAACAATATTCTTAATTCAAATATAAGATTAAAAAGAGGTTACAAAAACATTACTTTGGTTTCTATTCTTTCATTGTGCAGAAATGTTTATGAATGTTCACTATCACTGTAAAGCTTAATCAAATTAAAATTAATATCATGAATGACCGCCACCAACGTGATGTCATGGAGACCGTTCTTAGAGACAGTCACACAACAAAGAATTCCACCGAAGATCCAAACAAGGATATTTTTAGACTTGGACCGAGCCTTATGCCGGTGCCTAGGAACTGCACTTCCACGCCATCGACACCGGCGCTCACTCCGGTGTTGAACCCCAGGCCCGCCTGTACCTTCAGCGGGCCAGCGGCCGCCGAAGCGCTGCCCACTCCGGCTCTGGCCATCGCGCTCACCCCGTGAGACAGGGATGCCTGGGCCCCCGCCGACGCGTTCGGCCCGTTCGCTTCGGCCTCGAACACGCTGAACTCGGCCCCCGCGCGCCCCACTCCCGCACGGGCGTAGGCTCCGGCTTTCGGTAACCGCTTCATCGGCTTGTCGGTGAAGCCTTCTTCTGCATATGCACCTTCGGCTATGGCAGTTCCTGGTCTGTCGAACGTGTCAACCATTTCTATGTATCCCGATGGCGTTATTTCGCCTGATATTTTGGCTACGGGAACAAAACTATTGATTTAATGACATATGTTACAGTAGCATGGACAGAAATCATTATTTTAATGTAGAATGCAACAGCCATAGCTTCGTGTCGCCGAATACTTTCTACTCTCAGAGCAAAAGTCGAAATAGCCCTATTCACCCATAGCTTGCGAAGATCATTTAATGTAACCGGGTTGATGAAGTTGATTGATTTGTGAATTCTGTCTCTGTGGTCCCGTTAAAGTAAATCGACATGCGGTCAGACTCCGAGTAACAAAATGAGCCTGCCTCATGCACCTCTACCACCAAACTCATTACACAACACAAGTCCAAACCTACCTCGAGGACGCGTCATCCTGCAGAGAAATTCCGCCTGCTGACCACGTGAGTAAAACCAGCCCACAAGAAGACTGCAGTCAGACTGTAAACCTAATCCACTTCCGCTTTATATGGAGTTTTAAAGCGAAAGTGAAACCCGCTCTGCCCTGTGTGTAAACTTTGAACGATTCAATTATTAACGAAGAATAATATATTGTACATGCAATATATTCTTATCTAATAATATATTTTAAACAGCCACCACTGATATTTGAGTTAAGTGTATGTGTGTAGCAGATACTGCCATCCAGATGGTCTTACTGACAAACATGCAGTTAAACAAGAGCTCACTTTCATTTTCAGTTTTATCGTAATAGTCTAGAGGCCCCTGCACGCTGTTAATAAGTTACTTTTAAGTTTGCTCCCTCCAAAGGGAGAGAGAAAACTATTTTAATGAATTTTTAATCTTGGTTTTCCACCCAAAATGGTCGGGGTCATGATGTGAGCTGGAAAAAATACCCTAAAAGCCACTCCCACTACCAGATGACAAATGAAACATTTCAGCTCTTTTTTAATTTCTTGCTTATAAAACCCATTGCTATTATATCAGTTTACATTGTTACCCGTAAAATCGTTACCCTATTGGTATGTTAAGACTTTGCATGCATGGGCTTCTTTAACCTTAAGCTAACGTACAAACCAACATTTTGAAACGTACTTACTTACACATTCTCTCATATCACCTAATTTGCAGCAAAATAATAAATGCCTTATGTCACAATTTGGGCATGAACATACAGTTAAACAAGTTTATTTTCATTTTCAGTTTTATCGTAATAGTCAGGCGGCCCTTGGACACTGTTAATGAGTCTTAATGATTTATCTTTTTTGTTCACTCCCTACTAATTTTTAATCTTGGTTTTCCCTCAAAAAGGGTCAGGGGCATGACGCGAGCTGGGGAAAATACCCTAAAAACCACTCTTACTACATGACAAATAACAAACTCTCGTTCAACTATGACATCTTACATTACAGGCATTTTGCAGACACTGTTATTCAGAGCAACTTACACAACTTTTAACATAGCATTTACATTGCATCCATTTACACAGTTGGATATATACTGAAGTAAAGCAGGTTAAGTACCTTGCTCAAGGGTACAACGGCAGTGTCCTACCCAGGAATTGAACCTGTGACCGTTAGCTTATAAGACCAGTTCCTTACCCATTATACTACACTGCCACCCACATACATCTCACTTGGTGAGAACATAGTGATTTGATTTGATTTGGAAACCTAGTGAAAAAGTCCAACTGTACCAACTGTAGTGATAATGTGCCACAAGGGGGCGCTACACCACTTGTGCAGCTCCATTTTGCTTGGATCATAAGCGGACTATAATATACACTATATAACCAAAAGATTCTGGACCCTCCCGGTCTGGGGCTGTTTTTCATGGTTTGAGCTAGGCCGCTCAGTTCCAGTCAAGGAAAATCTTAATGATACAGCATTAATTTACATTCTAGATGATTCAGTTTGGGGAAGGCCCTTTCCTGTTTCAGCATGATAGTGCCCCCGGGCACACAGCAGGGTCTGTATAGAAATGGTTTTGTCAAAGATCGGTGTGGAAGAACTTGACTGGTCTGTACAAAGCCTTGACCTCAACCCCATCCAACAGCTCTAGGATCAATTGGAATGCCAACTGTGAGCCAGGCCTAATCGCCCAATCAGTGCCTGACCTCACTAATGCTCTTCTGGCTGAATGGAAACAGATCCCTGCAGCAATTTTCCAGAATCTATTATAAAGCCTTCCGAGAAGAGTGGAGGTTATTATAGCAGTAAAGGGTGGACTCACTCCATATTAATGCCCATCATTTTGAATGAGATTTTGGATGTCAGGTGTCCACATACTTTTAGCCACGTAGTAAACAGTGTGTGTGTGTGTGTGTGTGTGTGTGTGTGTGTGTTCAAGATTCAAAATTTCAAAATTGGGGCCGTCTGGTTGTGTAGAGGTATAAGCACTCACCTACCACCGGAGAGACCCGGGTTCAATCCCAGCAGTACTTCTGGCTTGGTCAGACGTTCCCACGAACACAATGGGCAGTGTTCGTGGGTGGGAACCTTGTGAGGGTATGAGTCCTGATCGCTGCATTAGCAACTCCTACTGGTTGGTCAGGGTGCCTGTCCAGTGGGGAGGGGATCTGGGGGAGTTAACATGAACCTCCGCGCGCGTTACGCTCTCCCGGTGAAACCCCTGGCTGTCACAAAACTCTACACAACACATGTACACATTTCCAAGCCTACCTCGAGAATGCGACATCCTGCAAAAAAGTCAAACTATTGGCAAAGGGTTATTGAAACCAGCCCAGACACACACTTGTGGTCAAGCGGAAAAAATATTGCAAGAGTTAGACTCTACTTCTCACTGGAAGATGCCAAAAAGTTGACCCATGCTTTTGTATTCTCTCTCTCCCTATATTATTGCAATGCACTCTTCGCTGGATTACCTAAAAAAAACTATTGATAGGCTGCAACTTGTACAAAATGCAGCAGCCAGAATTTTAACAAAAACCAGAAAAAGAAACCATATTATACCAGTTCTAGCCTCATTGCACTGGCTCCCTGTAACGTTTAGGATTGATTTAAAAATTATTTTACTTGTTTATAAGGCCCTAAATGCTTTAGCACCTTCATACCTCTGTGATTGCTTATCTAAATATGTTCCAAACCGTTCCCTTAGATCGTCTAGTGCTGACTTGCTCAATGCCCCAAGAATGAATTACAAAAGGTATGGTGAAGCAGCTTTCTGTTCTTATGCACCAAAGGTTTGGAACAAACTCCCATTACAAATAAGACAAGCAACCACTGTTGATAGTTTTAAGAAACAGCTCAAAATCCATTTTTATGATCTTGCTTTCAATTAATTTCACTTTTTTATTTTAACACCATTGTTATTATTTCATATTTCTTTTATATTTCTTATACTTGTTTTCTATTTCTTATACTTGTTTTATGCTTTTTATATCTTAGGATTGTTTTTATCATTATTAATTTATTTTATTACTATTATTTTATTTTATTTATTTTATTTTTATTTCTATTAGTATTTTTTCTTTATTATTAATTTATTTTTATTTTTATTTTACTTCATTTCTGCTATTATCATTATCAATTTATTTTATTACTATTTTTATCTTATCTTAATACCTGTGGTACTGATTTATATTGTTTCTCTTGTAAAGCACTTTGAGCTGCATTTTATGATATGAAAGGTGCTACATAAATACAATTTATTATTATTATTGTTATAAAATAACTCGCGCTTTTATATTGTCCCAAAAACGAAAGTAAATTCCGCTCTGCCTAATGTAGAGGCTAATAGCCCAACATCACCGGACACCGCCCAGTGACTGAGCTATTATCGTAAATTGAAACTAAAACTAAAAGTATGCGTGAAAAACCTTACTGTAAACTGAAATAAAAATAAAAACGAGTTTAAAAAAACGAAATGGAAACTAGCACACCCGCTTTGACAAACGAGCTACAATAAATGTTCACACGCGGTTAAAGTGCAGATTCTCAGCTTTTCATTGAAGTGCATTTGCATACATTTTAATACATTAGTAATTATATACATTCAGATAGTCTTACAGATATGCATGCAGTTAAACAAGAGTTTGCTTTCATGCTTAATTTTATTGTTATCGTTATCTATATATGGCTAGCCTATGCTTACTGTGTGGACTAGACTTAACATGTTCATGGCTATGGATAATGGTTATATAATGAGTATTGTACCTTATCGGACCTGTGTAGTTGTTCCAGTACCTTCGGTATGCACTTATTCTACATCGCTTTTAGCCAAATAAATATAATATTATATACGTAATGTAATGGCTTGTCTCCAAGCACTTTACAGTCAGTCAGATAATGGCGCTCAGACCTCCAAGAGCAAACACAGTTCAGAAAGAAGCAACGTATTCACACAATACAAAATCTGGAATGTGTTTCTTTATTTTAAATTCAAAAAAATAATTTGAAATAAAGTTGAAAAAATACTTCGGTAACAGACGAGCATGAGGTCAAATGGAGTTCACAAAAACATTACTTTGGTATTCTTTCATTATGCTGAAATGTTTATGAATATTCACTCTTACTCTAAAGTGAAATAAACGTGGACAGGGGCAAAAACTGAAATGACACGACATTGAGAAGGCACAGAAATTAAATATCAAGAAGGACCGTAACCAACGTGATGTCATGAAGATTCGCATCTCTCTGTTGTTCTTATAAACACTCACATAACTGAGCATTCCGCCGAAGATCCAAACAAGGATATTTTTGGATTTGGACCGAATCTTATGCCGGTGCCTAGCAACTGCAATTCCGCGCCATCCGGACCTACGCTCACTCCGGTGTCGACCCCTAGGCCCGCCTTTACCTTCACCGGGCCAGCGGCCGCCGAAACGCTGGCCAATTCGGCGCCGGCCATCGCGCTCACCCCGTTAGTCAGAGACGCCTGGGCCCCCGCCGACGCGTTCGGCCCGTTCGCTTCGACCTGGAACCCGCTGACCCCGGCCTTCGCGCGCCCCACTCCCGCACTGACGTTGGCTTCGGCTTTCGGTATACGCCTCTTCGGGTCGTCGGTGAAGCCTTCTACATGGGCTCCTGCATATGGACCTTCGGCTGTGGCACTTCCTGGTCTGTCGAACGTTTCAATCATTTCTGCGATTCCCGACATGATCTCTGCTGCGGAACAGAACAATTTATTTAAATGGAATCTGTTATTGTAGTAAGATCATGGAGAGAAACCATGCACCTCTATCAGAAAACTCTACACAACACACGTATACACATTTCCAAGCCTACCTCGAGGACGCGACAGCCTGCAAAAAAATTCGAACTATTGGCAAAGGGTTATTGAAACCAGCCCGGACGCATACTTGTGGTCAAAGCGAAAATCAGTCGCGCTTTTATATTGTTCGAAAAACGAAAGTAAATTAAGCTCTGCCCAATGGAGAGGCAATAGCCCAACATCACCGGACACCGCCCAGTGACTGAGCTATTATCGTAAATTGAAACTAAAACTAAAGGTATGCGTGAAAAAACCTTACTGTAAACTGAAATAAAAATTTAAAAAGAGTTTAAAAAAACGAAATGGAAACTAGCAGACCCGCTTTGACAAACGGGCTACAATAAAAAATACACATTAATTGTTTTTTGCTTTCGTCTTTTTGATAATTAATGAACAAGGTAAGGAAGAGACAACTTGGGGCGGATAATTTCCCCTCTTTTTCAGTAGAACGGTACTTCACATGGTGATGGTCATGAGATATAGACCAAAAAAATTTGTTTTTAAACTCGTCCCATAAACACCTCAATGACAGCGTGCATCGTCTACTTCCGCTGTGGTCTGAAGACTCATATCTTCCAACTATCTATCAAGACTAACTATCACCACTCTGCGGGGCACTCCTAATATGGGATCATTTTTATCACTTAAACTCCCCATCTTTCAAGATATATACGTAGGCCTACTTCCTGTATCACTTTCGTGTTACATTTACCTCCGTCCATCACTTTTATTGTCATTTGTATCATTATCTTGATGTCGTAGCTTGTTATGCCTCCTAGTTTGACTTAGGCTTGGCTTAGCTTAGCATAGGTTAGGGCAGAGAATAATGTGTGAACTGGACTTAATGTTTTCATGGGCAGGGTGTGGGAAAGTGCCAATGCGCGTGTGTGCGCAGTGCGTGTCTGGAAGACGTCTTGTTATACAGCTTCATGCATCCGATGATCTAAACAGTGCTATTAAAATTTGAATGATTTAATTATTAATGAAGAATAATATATTTTACATGTAATATATTCTTATCATGATTTACTTTAAACTAAAAAATACTTCGACGAGCATGAGGTTAACTGGAGTTCACAAAAACATTACTTTGGTATTCTTTCATTATGCTGAAATGTTTATGAATATTCACTCTTACTCTAAAGTGAAATAAACGTGGACAGGGGCAAAAACGGAAATGACACGACATTGAGAAGGCACAGAAATTAAATATCAAGAAGGACTGTAACCAACGTGACGTCATGAAGATTCGCATCTCTCTGTTGTTCTTATAACCACTCACATAACTGAGCATTCCACCGAAGATCCAAACAAGGATATTTTTGGATTTGGACCGAATCTTATGCCAGTGCCTAGCAACTGCAGTTCCACGCCATCCGGACCGGCGCTCACTCCGTATCTTGCTCAAGGGTACAACGGCAGTGTCCCACTCAGGAATCGAACCGTTAGGTTACAAGACCAGCTCCTTATCCATTATACGATACTGCCAGTCAGAACTATGTCGTAATAGTCAGGAGGCCCTTGCACGCTGTTTATTGGTGTTAATGAGTGTTAATGAATTATTTTTGACGTTCTCTCCCACCAAAGGGGTAAATGGCTACGTGGCAGGTCTTATTAATCACTTTTTTTGGAAACACAATGGGCCTCATTCACAGAACGTTTCTAAAATTATTCTTACTTTTGTTCTTAATAACGTTCCTACTAAAAAACAATACTGAATGCTGGCTTTTCGTAAATTTTAAATGCGCAATCCCATTCATGTGATTTGCATAAGGAAACAGCCACGAACAAATACAGCTAAAATGATGAATGTCGTAATGTTATCAGAAACGTCCTTACACGCAGTTGACGATCAAATGTGATCGTATGCATGGAGGGGGGGGGGGGGGGGGGGGGGGGGGGGGGGGGGGGGGGGGGGGGGTCCCATACAGCACTTAAAATGGTCTAATAATTTTTTTTAAAAATACATTAGAATATATATACTGTTTACACGCAGTGAGCTCCATAATGTTTCGGACAGAGACATATTTTGCTCTGTGCTCCAGACTTGTACTTAAACAGTTCACACAAGGTTAAAGTGCGGATTCTCAGCTTTTATTGAAAAGTATTTGCATACATTTTAATACATTAGTAATAATATACATTCAGATAGTCTTACAGATACACATGCAGAGTTTACTTTCATGTTTAATTTTATTGTTATCGTTATCTATATATGGCTTAACACGTTCATGGCTATGAATTAATAACTGTTACGTAATGAGTAATATACCATATCAGACATGTTTTGTTCAAATGACCTTCGGTGTGCACGTATTCTATGTCGCTTTTAGCCAAATAAATATAATATAATGGCTTACGTCTCTAAGTACTTTACAGTCAGTCAGATAATGGGGCCCAGACCTCCAACAGCAAACATGGTTCAGAAAGAAGCAACGTATTCACACAATACAAAAGCTGGACTGTGTTTGTATTTTTTTTTTAATTAATTTGAAATGAACTTCGGTAACAAGCAGGAGGTTAAATGGAGGTTACAAAATATTACTTTGTTTAAAATATATAAAAAGCACTTGAACAATATTCTTTAGACAAATATAAGACTAAAAAGAGGTTACAAAAATATTACTTTGGTTTCTATTCTTTCATTGTGCAGAAATGTTTATGAATGTTCACTATTACTGTAAAGCTTAATCAAATTAAATTTAATATCATGAATGACCGCAACAAACGTCATGTCATGAAGACTGTTCTTAGAGACAGTCACATAACGGAGCATTCCACCTCAGATCCCAACAGGGATATATTTGGATTTGGACCGATTCTTCCGCCGGTGCCTAGAAACCGGCATTCCAAGCCATCGGGACCGGCGCTCACTCCGGTGTCGACCCCCAGGCCCGCCTTTACCTTCACCGGGCCAGCGGTCGCCGAAGCGCTGGCCACTTCGGCTCTGGCCATCGCGCTCACCCCGCGAGACAGGGATGCCTGGGCCCCCGCCGACGCGTTCGGCCCGTTCGCTTCGGCCTCGAACACGCTGAACTCGGCCTTTGCGTGCCCCACTCCCGCACAGGCGTAGGCTCCGGCTTTCGGTAACCGCTTCATCGGCTTGTCGGTGAAGCCTTCTTCTGCATAGGTGCCCGCTCCTGCATATGCACCTTCGGCTATGGCAGTTCCTGGTCTGTCGAACGTGTCAATCATTTCTATGTATCCCGATGGCGCTATTTCGGCTGATATCTTGGCTAGGGGAACAAAACTATTGCTTTAATGACATATGTTACAGTAGCATGGACAGAAATAATTATTTTACTATAGAATGGCAACAGCCATAGCTTCGTGTCGCCGAATACTTTCTACTCTCAGAGCAAAAGTCGAAATAGCCCTATTCACCCATAGATTGCGAAGATAATTTAATGTAACCGGGTTGATGAAGTTGATTGCTTTGTGAATTCTGTCTCTGTGGTCCCGTTAAAGTAAATCGACATGCGGTCAGACTCCGAGTAACAAAATGAGCACGCCTCATGCACCTCTACCACCAAACTCCTTACATAACACAAGTCCAAACCTACCTCGAGGACGCGACATCATGCAGAAAAATTCCGCCCAGGGAAACCAGAGGGTACTGATCGGAGCAGGGGATTTTAACGGCAGATCCTCAGGATTGGGGGGGGGGGGTGAGGAGAGTGGGACCGCAGAGAGTGGGACCGTCGCCTTACGCCTGGGCCACAGCTCGCGCTTATTAAGAAAGAAGCAACATTCACACAATATTAAAGGTTTATTCAGTATATTTTTTATTAATATGAAATTCACTTGAAAAAATGTTCTTTAGACAAGCATAAGATTAAAAAGAGTTTACAAAAAAATTGCTTTGGTATTCTTTCATTGTGTTGAAATCTTTATGAATGATCACTCTTTCTGTAAATTGAAATAAACGGGACAGGGGCAAAAACTGAAACGATGTGGACTCAGTAAAACCAGAAGGCACTGAAAAGAAATGCCATCAGTGAAAGCAACGAACAAGACGTCAGGAAGGTTCGCATCTTTCACTTTCTCATTCAGGCAGTCACATAACAGAGCATTCCGCCTCAGATCCCAACAAGGATATTTTTGGATTTGGACCGAGCCTTATGCCAGTGTCTAGCAACTGCCATTCCACGCCATCGGGACCTACACTCCCTCCGGTGTTGAACCCCAGGCCTGCCTGTACCTTCAGCGGGCCAGCGGTCGCCGAAGCGCTGCCCACTCCGGCTCTGGCCATCGCGCTCACCCCGTGAGACAGGGATGCCTGGGCCCCCGCCGACGCGTTCGGCCCGTTCGCTTCGGCCTCGAACACGCTGAACTCGGCCCCCGCGCGCCCCACTCCCGCACGGGCGTAGGCTCCGGCTTTCGGTAACCACTTCATCGGCTTGTCGGTGAAGCCTTTTTAACTGCATATGCACCTTCGGCTATGGCAGTTCCTGGTCTGTCGAACGTGTCAACCATTTCTATGTATCCCGATGGCGCTATTTCGCCTGATATTTTGGCCACGGGAACAAAACTATTGATTTAATGACATATGTTACAGTATCATGGACAGAAATCATTATTTTACTATAGAATGGCAACAGCCATAGCTTCGTGTCGCCGAATACTTCCTACTCTCAGAGCAAAAGTCGAAATAGCCCTATTCACCCATAGATTGCGAAGATAATTTAATGTAACCGGGTTGATGAAGTTGATTGATTTGTGAATTCTGTCTCTGTGGTCCGGTTAAAGTAAATCGACATGCGGTCAGACTCCGAGTAACAAAATGAGCACGCCTCATGCACCTCTACCACCAAACTCCACACACAACACAAGTCCAAGCCTACCTCGAGGACGCGTTATCCTGCAGAGAAATTTCGCCTGCTGACCACGTGAGTAAAACCAGCCCACAAAAAGACTGCAGTCAGACTGCAAACCTAATCCACTTCCGCTTTATATGGAGTTTTAAAGCGAAAGTGAAACCCTCTCTGCCCTGTGTGTAAACTTTGAACGATTCAATTATTAAAGAAGAATAATAATATATTGTACATGCAATATATTCTTATCGTGATTTATTTTAAACAGCCACCACTGATATTTGAGTTAAGTGTATGTGTGTAGCAGATACTGCCATCCAGATGGTCTTACTGACAAACATGCAGTTAAACAAGAGCCCCCCCCCCCCCTCCCCCCACCCCAAAAAAAGAAAACAACTAAAACTGAAACTACAAATAAGACTAAGCATTTCCAAGAAACAAGAACTGAAAAGCTGAAATCCACCCCATCCTTATAATTTCATTAAGCCATTTACATCAAATTGTGTATATGTGAATGTTTTTTTATGAGATGTCTAGGAATATATGTCATAGGCAATTCATAAACAATATAGTTGATCACACTTTGAGCTGCATTTTATGATATGAAAGGTGCTATATAAATAAAGTTTACTATTATTATTATTATTATTATTATAAAAACCAATGAAAAATTCAAAACTACAATGACCATGGGGCACTGGAAGTGAAAAGTCATGTGAATAAAAGCTATGAATAGTAGCTTAATGTACTCTGAACATCATCCGTCTTGGGATCCCCCTGTGGTGCTGTAGGTGGAGAGACGGCCCGAAAATGAGAAGAGCAAGCGGAGAAAAAAAAACAAATTCTGGAGAGTTTCCGACGGCCATCTGTTCATGATCCGCACCTGAAGCCCCTGCCTCAGCTTCTCGCTGCCTGCGTCACGCCCTTACGTAGCAGTCGCCAGTGTGGAGCGGAAACGCGCGGTGGAAAACAAAGACTTTTTGAAAAAATAAAATAAATAAATCTGAGCCAGATTCGCAAGAGCGTTCATCTAAAAAATATATATATATATATATTAAAAAAATCAAAAGCTAGGCCCGAGGTCTCTTCTCTCCTCCTTTTATGGGAAACGCTCTTTCCTCCCAAACGGCTCGCTGTTATTCTTCCGCCCAGGGAAACCAGAGGGTACTGATCAGGGCAGGGGATTTTAACGGCAGATCCTCAGGATTGGGGGGGGGGTGAGGAGAGTGGGACCGTAGAGAGTGGGACCGTCGCCTTACGCCTGGGCCACAGCTCGCGCTTATTCAGAAAGAAGCAACATTCACACAATATAAAAGTTTTATTTAGTATATTTTGTATTAATATGAAATGCACTTGAAACATGTTATTTAGACAAGCATAAGATTAAAAAGAGTTTACAAAAAATTGCTTCTTTCATTGTGTTGAAATCTTTATGAATGATCACTCTTTCTGTAAATTGAAATCTCATAAAAAACACGTTTTCAACGTACAAAAATGCCAAGTTACTCAAAAGTATTGATATCAAAATGACGCCAAGTTACGGTACTACAAACAATATAGGCTATCTTGCCTCACCGAAATTACATAAGATGTATTTCAAAGCAATGCTACCCAATATTTCCTCAATTCTTTCAAGTCATTTGGCCCTGTGTGTATAAGCATGCACTACATGGACAGGCCAAACATATGTGTGGACGGCTCTCTCACAGTCGAGATTGATTGAATAGGCGTGTATATGTCCAATTTGTATTGGTATGTATGTATTTCGCTGCCCAGCCTTTCTGTTGCGTGAATGATAGTATGTTTCTTGGTATAAGTGTGTGTTCGTCAATGTGAATGTAACATGCTGCAAGGGAAATGTCCCCATGGGGATAAAGAAGTTCTCTATGTATGTATGTACAATATGTATTTTACATGCAGTATTTATTGTACGTAGCAAATATACAATAACTTGTACATGTACTCAAATTCAGTTCAGAAGCAAGTATAATATGCTTCCTGTAGTTACTCAGCAGCAGTTTTGTACATGAATTTCAATGTGTTCCATGAGGCAATTCGAAATATTTGACTCTTTGATCTGACACAAAGTTTGCATGACATTGTAAAATGGTAGGATTACAAAACACAGGGCCAAGTGACTTGAAAGAATTGAGGAAATATTGGGTAGCATTGCTTTGAAATACATCTTATGTAATTTCGGTGAGGCAAGATAGCCTATATTGTTTGTAGTACCGTAACTTGGCGTCATTTTGATATCAATACTTTTGAGTAACTTGGCATTTCTGTACGTTGAAAACGTGTTTTTTATGAGATATCATTTCTTTTTGCAAAGCGTTTTATTATGAGAGTGAGAAAGTGAAGTGAAGTGACCCTGTAAGAAACGGTTGGATGGACGGGTGGATTATGGCTATCCTTGTGTGAATTTGTACAGTCTGATGAGCGTGTACTGTGTAGCAGTTTCGGTTTGCTATATATGTAAAAAAGTGGCTGTGACAAACGGTGCAGTGGCGTAAGTGTAAACGCAACAGAAACGCAGGTGAAATATGGCCAGTGTATGTACTCACGGATTTGAGCCTTGATTGAGAAAAGAATCAGCAAGCCCGTAGAATTAGAGCTGCCTAGGTCGAAACTTGTGTACCCTGCTGGCCTGCTCCGTTGTCTGTTATTTCGTGGAGATGCCTTATAAACCTTACAAACACTAAAAGTGCATTTTGATAGGCTTATCTGCAGGTGGGAATCCTGTTCGCTGTTTTGCTAAGCTAGAACCGGAAAACTTGATAGTGGAGAATAGGAGCAGACGCATATGTCCCAGCAGGCTTTGCATATGAGAAAATAACAACAGTGTGAGAGAAATTAGGACGAAATTATGAAATTGCGTAGTTGAAACAATACGTTTTTAGCAGAATTGGCATGTAGGTGAAGGTTGACATGATCACAGACTATAGTGCAGAGTAAACAAAGTGACCATGATTGAGCTTAGTTTCCTTATGGAATGGTATATATAATAGTCGGTGTAAAACATCCACCGTTAAAGTGGAGGCTTCTGTAACGCGTGAAGTCTATTGCACTGATATGCTTTTCTCATGTTCAGTACTAGTAGTTATACTTATGAGTGAGTCATGATTTTAAATGTAATGTTTTAATGGGGAGTTGCAGAACGTACATACGTAGTAATTGTTTGTATGTGGCTAGATAGAGAACAGGGAGAGGTAACATGAATGTAGAAACGTGGCGTTTGCTGATAAGAAGGTCTTGTACGGTAGCCAAGTGAAGAAATATAGTTAGTAGAAACGGCACAGTGGTGAACTGGTGTAACTTTTTAATAAAATGAATACATTTGCCGTCATGAAATGCATATGGGTTGCCGTGAGTGAGTTTTGGTAAAGAAAATATAAAAGCGTAAGAAAACGTTAGTGTAAAAGAGGAAATTATCTGCCTGAGGGCGAGGCAGGATTCAATCCTTCAACCGGAGGTTTACCAGTCTGTGACTTTGTTAGTGCAGCACCATGACATAGCTATGCAATGCGTGAAATATCATTAGCAAACCTGTCCGTGGTTTTAAAGAAGAACACAGGCCAGTAAGCACAGAAGAGCTCCCGTTGAATCCATATGGCTTTGCAATATTGTAGCCGGTTAATAACTGAACGTGCAGACGGTACGTCATAATGCAGTGTATACGTTCGGTGAACGGCGGGTAGATATGGTGCAAAAGCAATAATTGAGAAGTAGTAGACAATTATTAGTGAGGGTAAAAGAAACATGTCCCTAGCTGGACTTGAACCTAAGACCCCATGTTCCCAAGACTGTAACCTTAACCACTAGGCTACAGGCAGATTAGCTGTTTAAACTGGAAATGTTTCAGAATAAAAAAATCCCCTTAGTTTGGGGCTTTATTGTGTCAAAATAGCCCTATTCAAACAGCTTGCGAAGATCATTTAATGTAGCGGAGTCCAGACCAGGGCGAAGTCCAGACCAGGGCGGAGTCCAGACCAGGGCGGAGTCCAGACCGGGGGGGAATCCAGACCAGGGCGGAGTCCAGACCAGGGTGGGTCCAGATCGGGGCGGAGTCCAGACCAGGGTGGAGTCCAGACCAGGGTGGGTCCAGATCGGGGCGGAGGCCAGACCAGGGCGGAGTCCAGACCGGGGGGGAATCCAGACTGGGGCGAAGTCCAGATCAGGCAGACATGGCGGTTGAAAGGCCCTCCCCAAGACTCCGCCTCTACTTGCGGGCGTGCTGCAGCAGGTCTCGGGACCCCAGGAGTTCTGGATCTTCCCCGGCGGACAGTTCCGGAGTGTTCTTCTCCAGCCAATCGGAGGAGCGGATCTGCTTTCACAGCGTGCCAATCAGAGAGTCCAGGGCGGAGCCAGTGGCGGGCTGAGCGGCCTGGAGGTCCAGTGTGACGAAATCCTCATCAGCCAATGAGGAGGCAGCGCAGGTGGCCACGGAGGGGGGGGCTGCAGGGGGGCCGTGACCGTCCCGTTTAGGCTCCGCCTCGTCAGCTGTGCTCTGGAGCCCCGCTCTCTCATCCCCGTTCTCCGCCCCCTGACCGGACACCCTCCCCAGCTCCTCCAGGGCCTTCCTCAGTCTCTGCATGCCTGGAAGAGGAGGAAGAGGGGGAGAGGAGGAGGAAGAGGAAGAGGAGGAGGAGACAGAGGAGAAGACAGTTTACAGGACCAAACCATCTGTACACCGGAGACACAAAAAGAACAGAGATGAGGAAGCGGACCTTTTCCCACAATGCACTGCAAGCGACCTTCAGATTAAGAGGCGTGAGCCACACACTTGTCCACAGGTGGGGCAAGGGAGCCCAGATGTTGGGGTAATGCCGGCAGCCCTCTGGTGTCGATGGGCACGTCTTTCGGTTCTCCTCTGTTGCATGGTGTGATGTATTTGTTCGGCCACCCTGGCACAGGTGCCCTGCCATGCCGATCCATCGAGTGCCAGTGGTTCTAGTTGGATGGGGTTTATGTTGCAGCGCTTCAGGAGGTCTTTGGTGTAGTCCTCAAAGCGCCTCTTTTGTCTGCCAGCAGCCCGTTTTGCAGCGCTGAGTTGCCCATAGAGGGCTTGGTGGGGTAGGTGGTGGCCAGGCATGCGGATGGTATGCCCTATCCAGCAAAGATGTTTTTTTAGTCACTGCTGCTCCCATGCAGATGGAGTTAGTCATGGAAAGAATCTCAGTATGGGGGATTCGATCTTCCCAAGACAGGCCGAGGATCTTTTGAAGGCATCGGATGTTAAAGGCCTCCAAGTTTGTGATGTGCCGTCTGTATGGGGTCCACGTTTCTGCCCCATAGTGCAGAGTGGAGGCACATACCGCATTATATACGCCAACCTTGCTGCTGACCTTCAGGTTTTTGTTTTCAAAAACCCTTCTGCGGAGGCGCCCAAAGGCTGATGAGGCTTTGTTGATGCGGCTGTTTATTTCAGTGTCAAGGGAGCAGTCTGAGGAAAGTGTGGAGCCAAGATAGGTGAACTGGCCCACTACTTTGAGTGGAACACCATTGATTTGGAAGCTGGGGGGTGAAGGAGGTTGGATAGTGAATTGTGCCATAACTTCAGTTTTTTGAATGTTAACCTGGAGACCAAAGGACTGGTATAGGCCAGAAATTGTGTTTAGGGCATGCTGCATGGACTCTGGGCTGTGTGCCAAGACAGCGCAGTCATCTGCATATTGAAGCTCACAGATTTGGCAGGTCTTTGTCTTTGTATAGGCCTGGAGCCGTCGGATGTTAAATAGACTTCCGTCAAGGCGGTACTCCAGGTGAACTCCATCTCTGTGTCCCAGGGCATGATGGAAGAGGTGGGTGATGGCTGAGAGGAGGAGATTAAACAAGACCGGTGCCAAGACACAACCTTGCTTCACCCCAACGTTGACCTTGAAGGACTCTGACTGGAGTCCTCCCGTGAGGACTCTGGCTTGCATGCCATCATGCAGTTGCTGCAGGACGGAGAGAAACTTGGGTGGTACCCCAAGTTTGGAGAGCTGTTTGTCCTTTTGACGGACAATGATGTAATCCAGGAGGTGCCAGTGTTTTGAGCAGGGGTGTTGCCAGGTAAATGGTAAATGGTAAATGGACTGCATTTATATAGCGCTTTTATCCAAAGCGCTTTACAATGGATGCCTCTCATTCGCCAGAGCAGTTAGGGGTTAGGTGTCTTGCTCAAGGACACTTCGACATGCCCAGGGTGGGGTTTGAACCGGCAACCCTCCGACTGCCAGACAATCGGTCTTACCTCCTGAGCTATGTCGCCCCAGGTGGTTTTGAGCCTGTTCTTCATCTGGAAGGTGGTGTTGGTAATGACCAGGCGATGTTCCGCACAGAGGGAGAGGAGCCGGAGCCCATTGCTGTTCATTTTCCCCACTCCATGCTGGCCAAGGACTTCGCTCCATACAAGATGCTCTGTGCCCACTCTAGCATTGAAGTATCCCATGAGTATGAGTTTGTCTGCCGGGGTTTTCCGGATGATGGAGTCAAGACTTCTGTAAAAGTCCTCTTTGATGTTATTATCTGCGTCCAGGGTTGGTGCATAGGCGCTGATGAGGGTGGCAAAGCGTCCCTTTGTAAGGGGAATGCGCCATGTCATCAGCCTTTCATTGATGCCAGTGGGGGATTCTGGGATGCGCTGCAGCAGATGGGTCTTCACAGCGAAGACAACTCCGTGGAGGCGGCGTGTGCCTTTGGGGACCCCTTTCCAGAAGAAGGTGTACCCCGCACCAACTTCTGTCAGGGAGTCCTCTCCGTGTAGCCTGGTCTCGCTGAGTGCTGCGATGTCAATGTTATACTTCGCAAGCTCAAGGGCCACAAGTGCTGTTCTACGGTGGGGCCTGTCAGGTGTTTCAGCCATATCCAGGAGCGTGCGGACATTCCACGAAGCGATGTGCAAGTAAATATTTTTCTTTTTGTTTCTTCGACCGCAAAGAGGGTTGCGGCTTACCATCCGGAGTTGGGGGAGCAGACCATTTTTGGACCACCTTTTCTAGGTCCTTCCCCATCAGGGGTGAGCAGTGTGGGGCTGTTCAGACTCAATGGAAGTTGGCGAGGAGACACGCTGCTCCATCCCACAATCTTAGCGACCATCACTCCATTGCCGCCTGTGTGCATGGTTTGGCTAGGCACTCCCAGCCACATCCTTGGCCTGTACCTGCCGCCATTCCATATCGCCACAGGGCTTTGGGGTGGGAGGGGTGGGGCAAGGGGCTTGCGCAGGGAAAGGATTAAGGTGAGGGTGCGGGTGCGCAGTCCTCACTCCCAACATCTTCACTCCGCCAGGCATACTTCCGGTGGCATGAGGAGCTCATGATGACCTTCGTCTGGCTGGAGCTGCAGGGGACTGCCGGTGGTCCGGTCTGTTGGACTCCGCCTGTGCCTATCCCCAACTGCAGATTTGAGCTCAGGGTTTACTCCCCTAGCCATCGTACCACCCAATGGTTTACCCACGTGGCAGTGGGACAGTGGTTGACCTAACACCTCTAGGGACCACTGCAGCTCCGAGATCCCCTACTGATTTAGCCTGGGGTCGTGAAACCCCAGTTACCATGGGCTGCCACGAGGAGGCATAGCAGGAGTCTTGGTGAGGAAGAGGCTATGTACTGACCACAGAGGACTTACACAATGCTTCCTGGACCCCGGCTGAGGTGGCCAGCAGCAGCAGCTGAAGGAGGGAGATTGCAGGCATCCCTACATGCAATGGCTCGCTTAGCAGACTGCACTAGACGCATCACAACACCCTGCTGGCAGTACAGCCGGCCAACCCACAAGCCGGATAAAGCACACACACACACACACACACACACACACACACACACACGGACCCAGCTGAAGGCACACACACACACACACACACACACTGACCCAGCTGAAGGCGCACACACACACACACACACGCACACACACACACTGACCCAGCTGAAGGCGCACACACACACACACACACACACACACACACACTGACCCAGCTGAAGGCACACACACACACACACACACACACACACACTGACCATGCTGAAGGCACATACACACACGCACACACACACTGACCCAGCTGAAGGCACACAAACACACACGTACACACACACACTGACCCAGCTGAAGGCACACACACACACACACACACACACGCACACACACACTGACCCAGCTGAAGGCACACACACACACACACACACACAGACACAAACTGACCCAGCTGAAGGCACACACACACACAGACACAAACTGACCCAGCTGAAGGCACACACACACACACACACACACACGCACACACACACTGACCCAGCTGAAGGCACACACACACACACACACACAGACACAAACTGACCCAGCTGAAGGCACACACACACACAGACACAAACTGACCCAGCTGAAGGCACACACACACAGACACAAACTGACCCAGCTGAAGGCACACACACACACACACACACACACACACTGACCCAGCTGAAGCCGTTCCTCCTGGTCGGTGAAGATGATGCGGAACCAGCCGGGCGTGGCACAGCTGAAGGCCTCTCCGGGGCTCACCAGGACCTTGTGCCTGAGGAAACACTGCCACAACTTCCTCTCCGCCAGGAAACTCTGCTCCGACAGCGCCTGGCCCCGCCCCCAACCAAACACAGCGTGTCATGGCCCCGCCCCCAACCCAAACACAGCGTGTCATGGCCCCGCCCCCAACCCAAACACAGCGTGTCATGGCCCCGCCCCCACCCCAAACACACAGCATGTCGTGGCCCCAACCCCAACGTAACGTGTCATGGCCCCGCCCCCAACCACACAGGCTGGCCAGTAAGGTCGCTCCGCATGCGTTAGTCCCGCCCCCCACCACACACGCTAGCCAGTAAGGTCGCTCCACATGAGTTAGCCCCGCCTCCACCACACACACTAACCAGTAAGGTCGCTCCACATGCGTTAGCCCCGCCCCCCACCACACACACGCTAGCCACTAAGGTCACTTTGCGTGCGTTAGCCCCGCCCCCTACCACACACACGCTAGCCACTAAGGTCGCTTTGCGTACCTTAGCCCCTCCCCCCACCACACACGCTAGCCAGTAAGGTCCCTCCGCATGCGTTAGCCCCGCCCCCCACCACACACACGCTAGCCAGTAAGGTTGCTCCGCATATGTTAGCCCCGCCTCCACCACACACGCGAGCCAGTAAGGTCACTCCGTGTGCGTTAGCCCCGTCCCCACCACACACATGAGCCAGTAAGGTCGCTCCGTGTGCGTTAGCCCCGCCCCCACCACACACACGCTAGCCAGTAAGGTCGCTCCGCATGCGTTAGCCCCGCCTCGACCACACATGAGCCAGTAAGGTCGCTACGTGTGCGTTAGCCCCGCCCCCTCTCCCTGTGAGCCCCAGCCGCCGGCGCACGCTCCAGCCTCACCTTGCGGAAGTCGGCCCAGATGTAGAACCCGGAGGAGCGGTGCAGGTAGGGGATCCCCAGGCCCCGCAGCGCCCCCGAAACGTAGCGATGAGCGGCCGCCATGCGGGCGCGGTTCTGGGGCAGGAACTCCCGGCTCACCCAGTCTGGCGGGACGGGGGGGGGGGGGGGGGGGGGCTGTTACTCACACTCTTAGGGTATGCACTGAGGCATTTATTGGGGGGGGGGGGGGGGGGGGGGTTTCTGGGGGGGGCCGGAGCGAAGCGTACCCCTATCCCGGAGCAGCTGTGCCACTTGGTGCTGGGAGGGACCCGGGATGCCGTGGTAGAACGCCAGCTGAGTCAGCGCCAACACAAAGTCCTGGTTCTGAGAGTAAACCAGGCCCATACGCAGACCTGCAGCTGCAAAGTCCTGTAAGGACACACACACGCACACGCACACATACAGACACACACACGCACGCGCACATACAGACACACACACGCACGCACACAGACAGAGAGACAGACACACACGCACGCGAGCGCACACACACACTGCTGTAATACCCTGTAAGGAGACACACACTTACGCATGCACGCACACACACACGCAAAAACACACATACACTGCTGTAATATCCTATACGGAGAGACACACACACAACAGACACACACGCATGCATGCAAACACACATACGCAAGCAAACACACTCACCCACACGCACACATACGCACGCACGCAAACACACATACGCACGCACACACATATGCATACGCACACACGCACACACTCTCACCTTACTCATGCCCCACATCACATGCGTCCGTTGGACATCCGGCAACCTGTCAACACAACAGAGGTCACCACGGAAACGGTCACACAGATACCCGTTGTGACCGCGAACAGTGGGAGGGGAGCTTACCTGTCGAAGCTGAGGACGCTTCGGAAAGAGGCAGACTCATCGAAAACAGACAGCATGTACACCTCATCAACAATGGCATGCAGCTCGTTCCTGAGGAGGAGGGAGGGAGGGGGAGAGAGAGAGTTTGCAAATATTTTTCTTTTACAAGTTCACAGCACTTGTAGTCCACCTGCAAATTGGCACTGAGATTAATTTTTAAAAATCGCTGTTTTACGAGCAGACCAACGCGAATACACACTTTGCGTTGGAGAGAGAGCGAGAGAGCTAAGAGGAGGGGGAGGAGAAAGAGAGTCCATGATCAGCAGGAGGAGTGTTGGATTCAGAGAGTGTAAAAAATATGGACAACGCTACTGTGACGTCACCCATTGACTCTCCGTGGGTCTCTAAAACACTTTTATTTGGAGCCAAAACCATAGAGTTAAGCGGTTCTGTGATTTAGACGATGTAATTGACAGTCCGGTGCGGAAAAGCCCATCAATCTGAACGAACGATTGCAGAACGAACTTGAGGCTAGCTGACTGTCTGCCATTATGTTTTAAAATATATTATCAAATGTTTACGGAGTTTAATTTCCATCCGTGACTGTACTGTGTCATGTAATCACGTTATATGTATGACATTAATAATACAATTATGTTCAGTTATCTTCAATTTATGTTTCTCAGCAAAACGAATATGCTCAGCTAGCATATCACTGCAGCTTGCCAGTGAGCTAGGTAGACTATCCGTGGTTAGCTCACGCATTAGCAGTATGAACCACATGGGAAGAACATCGACTGCACTGATGGTCATTCAATCAGAGATGTCTATAGGCTACTGGTGATTTGACCAGGCTAATTTTCATATAACTGTCTGGTAGACCTGCTGTTAACCGAGTAAGTTATCGTTGTAGGTTTTCGCCGCAGTCAGTTAATGAGCCAGTAACTGCTATTACTCCATCGCCGTTTGTGGTGTTCACTTGCTGGGTGACGCTAGCTGACCGATCGTTCACAAGTCACTTTTTACCGAATAAAAATTAACACTGTCAGCGGTGATTAACAAATCTACCAAGTATTTTAATAACTGATCTGCAGGCGTGTAAATATGACAACGCACTTTGTACAGCAAGTTTTCCACATGGTGCATGAAGACAACAATAATGTACATTGAATTTCTAATTATTATTAAGCTATTATTATTTTTTCTTGTAGATCACCAAAACCAATGGAGAAAAGCCAATATACGCAAGGAGCCCCCAGGACAGATTCTGAGAACCACTGTCTTAAATGCTCTTGTCGATCTCTTAAATGCTAAAAAACATGTTTCTTTCTAAATGCCAGTCTTACAAAGATGGTTAATTTCGTTAAATTCTGTGTGTGTGATTTCATCGTGTGTTGTATGTTATCCAGCAAATAAACCTTAACTCTTAATTCGCTTCGTGAAACTGAACATTTTGCAGTGTTTATCCCAAAATCGGGATTATATTAGCTTTGTCACATGCATGAAGCATGGCCCAGGTAGACATTTAAAGGAATGTACACGACTGACAAGCCGTCAAACACGTTTGACAGATTGAATATGTGCCGGTTAGGGTTAGGTAGCTAGTCAAATGGCTTGGTAGCCGAAGTTGCGAACTGTTTTAGCATAGGCTAGTGGACTACCAAATATAGCAAGCTGATTACGCTTTCTGCCAACTAATTATTTGGTTAAGTAGGCTAAAGGAAATAGTAAAAATGACTCGGCTACCGAAAATCTTCAGAGGAGGATTATTTTATGGTCGGCTAGTGCAGCTGTAAACAGCACACGCCATACGAAATGGGATGCCTGTATTTTCTGACTTCGCACAGGTGGACCATGGTCGGAGCCGCAATGTCAAGGCCAAGAGGCGCCACCGCCCACCCCAGTGACCATAGACTGTAGCCCCTACTGTAGCTTAGTCATCCGCAGTAATCAGGAAGTGACGCAAACTGTACCTCATTGGTCCACAACAAATATTATAACAGTGTCCAAATGACACAATAAATCATGAAATCGACCCATGGACAGTCATAAGACGAGAAAAATACACATATTTTGACTATTTGTTCTCATGAGAAAAAATTATTGACTTTGTATTTTGACCGCATTTGTACAGTAGACTTACATGGAAACCGGATATGAAAACACCTATACTGGAGCCAACCGTAGTGGCGCTAGTGAGCAACCAGGAACAACAAGACCAGGAAATGAGCTTTGAAAACGAAGTCTGGTTTTGGCCGCTTAGTTGGATCGCGATGGCAGGGGCAGGATGGATTGTGGGTAATGTGCATCATTACTGTGTCTAGTCTGAACTCCCACTCCACAGGACAGAACCAAATCAAACGCCCCCCAGCAGGAGAGAATGAGCCCCGCACCTCCTGCCCCCCCCGTACTGCACCTCCTTCCGCCCCGCCCTACACCTCCTGCCCCCCAAGCCGTGCACCTCCTTCATCCCCCGGCCTGCACCCGCTGCCCCCCAAGCCGTGCACCTCCTGCCCCTCCTGCACTCACCGCTTGGCAAACTCCAGAAAGGCTGTCATTTCCTCTGCGGAGTAGATTTCTCCCAAGGGATTGTGGGGGTTCACAAAGATGACGGCTCTGACCCGCACACCCTGGGGAAGCAAGGGAGAGTGTGCAGAAGGCCCTGCAACGTGTGTGTGTGTGTGTGTGTGACTGTGTGTGTGTGTGTGTGTGTGTGTGACTGTGTGAGTGTGTGTGTGTGTGTGTGTGTGGTGTATGTGCGGTGTGAGAGTGTGTGTGTGTACCTCTGCCTTGGCCTGCTCCATGCTCTTCTGTATGCGCGGTGTGTATGTACGTGTGTGAGACTATGTGTGTGTGTGTGTGTGTGTGTGTGTGTGTACCTCTGCCTTGGCCTGCTCCATGCTCTTCTGTATGTGTGGTGTGTGGGTGTGTGTGTGTGTGGTGTATGTGCGGTGTGAGAGTGTGTGTGTGTGTGTGTGTACCTCTGCCTTGGCCTGCTCCATGCTCTTCTGTATGTGCGGTGTGTGTGTGTGTGTGTGTGTGGTGTATGTGTGGTGTGAGAGTGTGCGTGTGTGTGTGTGTGTACCTCTGCCTTGGCCTGCTCCATGCTCTTCTGTATGTGCGGTGTGTGTGTGTGTGTGTACCTCTGCCTTGGCCTGCTCCATGCTCTTCTGTATGTGCGGTGTGTCTGTGTGTGTGTGTGGTGTATGTGTGGTGTGAGAGTGTGCGTGTGTGTGTGTGTGTACCTCTGCCTTGGCCTGCTCCATGCTCTTCTGTATGTGCGGTGTGTGTGTGTGTGTGTACCTCTGCCTTGGCCTGCTCCATGCTCTTCTCTAGTTTCTCCACGGTGAGCAGGAAAGGCCGGTCATCACCACCACCGGGCTGGAGACACGCAGAGGAGGCGGAGCGTTGGAGCACAGCGCCATGGAAACGGCGCCATGGAAACGCGGAGCGCAGGAGAGAGCGGCCGCATGCCTACCTGGCAGTCCAGGTGAGAGTGAACGAGCCGCACCCCACTGTACAGCGCCACGTCCTCCCGGATCGCCCCGTAGAAGGGGGTTGGGACGAGAATAGCATCTGCACACAAACACACACGCATGCACACCAACACACACGCACGCACGCACATGAACACACACACGCATGCACACACACGCACAGTGGTTAAGTGGTGGCTTTTAAACCCCGGATAATAGCAGGAGATTAGAAGTACCCCACATGGGTCCAAAACACCCTTTATAATAAACATACACACTGCAGCACCCTTTATAATGAACATACACACTGCAGCACCCTTTATAATAAACATACGCACTGCAGCACCCTTCATAATAAACATACGCATTGCAGCACCCTTTATAATAAACATACACACTGCAGCACCCTTTATAATAAACATACGCACTGCAGCACCCTTCATAATAAACATACGCACTGCTGAACACTGCAGCACCCTTTAAAATAAACATACGCACTGCAGCACCCTTTAAAATAAACATACGCACTGCAGCACCCTTAATAATAAACATACACACTGCAGCACCCTTCATAATAAACATACGCACTGCAGCACCCTTTATAATAAACATATGCACTGCAGCACCCTTTATAATCAGCATACGCACTGCAGCACCCTTTATAATAAACATATGCACTGCAGCACCCTTTATAATAAACATACGCACTGTAGCACCCTTTATAATAAACATACGCACTGCAGCACCCTTTATAATAAACATACGCACTGCAGCACGCGTGTGGGCTAACCCCACAGGCACACCCTTTCAGCGTGCTGCTCTCGGCTGTCTCTCTCCAAACCCCGCCCAGCACAGACTAAGCACACACTCACCGCCAGGATCACAGGTCACCGCAGCGATGCTGGAGAACAAGGAACTGCAGCCGCTCATCACCACAACCTGCGCCGCACGGACACAGCGCAGTTTAGCACAGAGACACAGCGCAGTTAAGCACAAAGACACAGCGCAGTTAAGCACAGAGACACAGCAAGTCAAGCACAGAGACACAGCACAGTTAAGCACAGAGACACAGCGCAGTTAAGCACAAAGACACAGCGCAGTTAAGCACGGAGACACCGCACAGTTAAGCACGGAGACACAGCACAGTTAAGCACAGAGACACAGCACAGTTAAGCACGGAGACACAGCACAGTTAAGCACAGAGTGAGCATTCACAGTTACAGAGTTAGCTTGCTTTAACACATACAGCGCAATTAGTGTAAGCTTGCTTTAACACTGGTAGCACAGTTAGCATGGACACACTTTTTGTATACATACCCACACACGAGCGCAGACACACACACGCACGCACACACTTACATTACATTACACACTTAACAAGGCACACACTCACATTCTCTGGCTCCAGTGGACTAGGGGCCTTGCAGTACTCAGTCAGGAAACTGGCCACTTCCTCTCTCAGGCTACAGGGGGGGACAAAGGTGCAGATTAATCAGGAAGACCAGGGGCCCCCGCCAGCACTGGCCAGAGTCTGTGATCCATACAGTGCAACAGCAAAATACTCCAACAGGAAATCCTTTAAGCTCAGTACAGTTCTGTGCCTTTAACTGCTTTACTACGCCGACAGGAAACTGTGGAACAGCAAACAGACACGAGCATGTGCACGCTCACACACACACGCACACTCATGCACGCTCACACACACGCACACACGCACGCTCATGCAAGCTCACACAAACACGCACTCATGCACACTCACGCGCACACACACACGCTCATCCATGCTCACGCACACACGCACACACGCACACTCATCCATGCTCATTCACACACGCACGCGCACATGCACACACGCATCCAAAGCGATTTGATAACAAACATAAACCATATCTACATGAGAGGGTGGACCAGGCCAAACCTCACAAGACCCCCCCCCCCCCACTCCATAACGCAGTGTAATCATGTTTTGCATTGTTTGAAACTGATATCATGGGGAACAATTAGGTCTTTAGTAGAGCCGATCCCGATTTTGGAGAGTCCTAGCCCACCGATCGATGTTTTGACCGATATTTTGTCAAAAAGTGCAACATTTTCAAATCAATTAAACAAAACGTATATTTTATCAAAGTTTCTATATTTGAGAACATTTAACTTATAAGCAAACAAATAAATAAAAATAAACACACAAAGAACTTTTTGATAGATAAAAAAAATGTAAAAGATGATATTAAATTAAATATATATTAACACCATCTTCAAGTGGTGTGAATTTAAAATAACTCCACACATTGCTTTTACTCCTTCCTTTTCCAGCCATCTATAAAAAAATTAATTTAAAAAAATCAGTTTTCCAGTTTCAAACATGTATTTTTATGAATATTATTATTGTTGTTGTTGTTATTATTATTTCTTAGTATCTATTCTCAGTAAATGTATTATATTTTCTTATTTTATTCCTACTACATGGTCTCAAAGAGTAATACCTTATCTAGCGAGCTTCCCTGTCCATAAGAATTCGGCGGTGAAAAAAACTACAACGCGCTCAGACACGTGACTAGATGACACACACACACACACACACACACACACACACACACACACACTCACTTGCAATAACGCATTAGTAGTTGACATAGCCTCATTATTTCTTATTATTTATTCTCAGTAAGTTAAATGAATTATATTTTCTTATTTTATTCCTACTACATGATCTCAAAGAGTAAGACTTTATCTAGCGGAGCTAATGAGTGTCAAGTGTAACGTTAGATTAAACTAAATTGACTGGATGAAATAGGCCTACGTAACGTGAGGCTTGTCCATAAGAATTCGGTGGTGAAAAAAACTACAATGCGCTTTCGTGCAGGTTACCCGCGCTAACTGTTGGTTGATTCACTTCTCCAACAGCAATCCTTCTCTCATGTTATCACAACAAAGTTAGATGACATGGCTTAAAATGATCCGTTAGAATTGTTTTATCGGCGTTTTTACTGTCTGGTTAGCTTGCTACGATGACGCGTGACTAGATGACACACTCGCTTGCAATATCGCGTTGCCTATTGACACAGCATCATATAGTAGCTAATATCATTATCTCAGATTAAAAAAAACAAATGCATTCAATCACCATTTTATTTTGGCTGGTTATTTATTTGAGAGTACAGCGATGTCCTCTGGAAATGTAGATCCTACGCTGCTTATGTGCTCACTGCCACTTCATAAAGGCTTTCTAGCCAGCTAGCTTGCTATAGTGAACTAAATATGTTAGCTAGCTCGCTCGCTTGATAATGAGGATTGATAAACATAGTGGTCGTATGAACACATTTAATTAAAAACTTTCACTAAATATACATAGGCCTACCTTTATTGCGGCAATCGACTCTGTGCAGACAAATCTTGCAGTGGAGAATATTGGATCTCATAAAAAACACGTTTTCAACGTACAAAAATGCCAAGTTACTCAAAAGTATTGATATCAAAATGACGCCAAGTTACGGTACTACAAACAAGTACCGTAACTTGGCGTCATTTTGATATCAATACTTTTGAGTAACTTGGCATTTTTGTACGTTGAAAACGTGTTTTTTTTAATGAGATATCATTTCTTTTTGCAAAGCGTTGTATTATGAGAGTAGGAAATGCGAAGTGACCATGTAAGAAACGGTTGTGGATTATGGTTGTCCTTGTGTGAATTTGTACAGTCTGATGAGCGTGTACTGTTGTTCAGTTTCAGCTTGCTATACGTAAAACAGTGGCTGTGACAAAGAAACGCAGGTGAAATATGGCATGTATGTACTCACGGATTTGACGGCCATCCAACAAGCCTTGACTGAGAAAAGAATCAGCAAGCACGTAGAATTAGAGCTGCCTAGGTCGCAACTTGTGTACCCTGCTGGCCTGCTCCGTTGTCTGTTATTTCGTGGAGATGCACTTTTAGTGTTTGTAAGGTTTATAAGCCATTTTGATAGGCTTATCGGCAGGTGGGAATCCTGTTCGCTGTTTGGCTAAGCTAGAACCGGAAAACTTGATAGTGGAGAATAGGAGCAGACGCATATGTCCCAGCAGGTTTTGCATATGAGAAAATAACAACAGTGTGCGAGAAATTAGGATGAAATTATGAAATTGCGTAGTTGAAACAATACGTTTTTAGCAGAATGGGCATGTAGGTGAAGGTTGACATGATCACAGACTATAGTACAGAGTAAATAAAGTGACCATGAGCGTGCTTAGATTCCTCACGGAATGGTATATATAACAGTCAGTATAGAACGTTAATTGTGAAAGTGGAGATTCACGTAACGTGTGAAACTAACTGCACAAGTGTGCTTTTTTCCCCCCATGTTCAGTACTAGTAGTTATATTTAGGAGTGAGTCGTGGTTTTAAATGTAATGTTTTAATGGGGAGTTGCAGAACGTACATACGTAGTAATTGTTTGTATGTGGCTAGATAGAGAACAAGGCGAGGTAACATGAATGTAGAAACGTGGCGTTTGCTGATAAGAATGTATTGTACGGTAGCCAAGTGAAGAAATATAGTTAGTAGAAATGGCACAGTGGTGAACTGGTGTAACTTTGTAATAAAAGGAATACATTTGCTGTCATGAAATGCATGAGTGGCCGTGAGTGAGTTTTGGTAAAGAAAATATAAAAGCGTAAGAAAACGTTAGTGTAAAAGAGGAAATTATCTGCCTGAGGGCGAGGCGGGATTCAATGCTTCAACCGGAGGTTTACCAGTCTGTGACTTTGTTAGTGCAGCACCATGACATAGCTATGCAATGCGTGAAATATCATTAGCAAACCTGTCCGTGGTTTTAAAGACGAACACAGGTCAGTAAGCACAGAAGAGCTCCCGTTGAATCCATATGGCTTTGCAATATTGTAGCCGGTTAATAACTGAACGTGCAGACGGTACGTCATAATGCAGTGTATACGTTCGGTGAACGGCGGGTAGATATGGTGCAAAAGCAATAACTGAGAAGTAGTAGACAATTATTAGTGAGGGTAAAAGCAGGTTAAAGAAACGTGTCCCTAACTGGGCTTGAACCTACGACCCCATGTTCCCAAAACTGTAACCTTACCCACTAGGCCACAGGCAGTTTAGCTGTTCAAACTGGCAATGTTTCAGAATAAAAAGGTATGGGTATTTTGCGTGTGTATGCGAGTTTTGGATTGGGTCGTGAGGTTGAGGATTTGGCTGGTGTCGGTAAAATGTCCAATGGGGAGACATGTTGTTAGTGGGATAGGCCGCAGGAGAAATAAGAATGAGAAGAAGAAGAATAAGAAGAAGAAGAAAGAGAAGAAGAAGGAGAAAACGCAAAATCCCCTTAGTTTGGGGCTTTATTGTGTGGACATGTGAAGTTGTTTATGAAATCTGTCTGTTGAAATGGGGTCAGAATGTACAGAATGTAATGTTTTTAAGGGCTGAGTGTCTGTGGCTGTTGTGGTTATTTCTGTGGGGAACCCTGAAAAGTGCCAAACTCTGGGTGCTGTATAGGTATGGGGCATGCCCCCGCCAAGGCGTAACTTGGCGGGATGGCATACCTGCCATCCCAATGAGGCACGAGTGACAAACGTCTTATTACAGAAGTAGCACGTCAGCTGCTGCAGTTCACACTTGTATTAGAGCTCCCTCTACTGGATAATTCTAGTAAACAGCAATTACAACGTTCAAACAGGCAAGTACATATAAATAATCAAAGTTTTTTGTTTGTTTATTATACTTATTTAAAAATCGGGACGCCGTCGTCAAAAAAGTCAAATCATGGCCGATATATCAGTCGGGCTCTAGTCTTTAGTGGTGAGGTTCTGATGCCTATGGGTCAGCACCCAGCCAGATACAAAGGTTAACCCGATGTGATAAGCTTACAGAGGTAATTCAAGCAGGATCATTGATCATTGATCTATACTGTTTTGCTTTGATTGATAACTTGGTGTTTTGCTTTGGTCGTTTTGTACATAAGGGGAAACGTTTAGTGGTTTGGGGAGACTCGTCATCATGGTCCCCTGCGTGTATAAGCCATTTACACACAGGGAGTGTCACGTCCACCTTCGTTACCTCGAAAGACTGGAAAGGAAACAGGGCTACTGGATCAAAGAGCACAGTGACCCTGTGCTCACCTGCAGCACACCTGCAGCACACAGCTCTTACACAATCCAGCATCCTCATCTAAAACACAGTGAACCAGCATCCTCATCTAAAACACAGTAAACCAGCAGTCCCATCTAAAACACAGTGAACCAGCATCCTCATCTAAAACACAGTGAACTAGAAGAGTGCACTCAGTACAATGCAGATCTCCGCCAGGCATTCCAAACGGAAGCAGTTGTTGATCACTTGCGGCCCCTAGCGGCCGGTTAGGAGTTAGCACTCAATCTATTTCAATGGACAACAATGATGGAAATCAATTCAAATAAAATACTTGTCGTTAACCGATTTGCAAAATATTCGATAATTCAGGTCCTTGGCCTGCTGTCAGCATGCGCAACAAGTGTTTGGCTGACAGGCCCAGTAGTATGCGAGGTTAGCTGCAGACAGAGGCACCAACACACTCACAAACAGACGCGACCAAACGCATGATCCCCTCCAGGCTCCACCTAGCGGAGATAACCAGCATCCTCGTCTAAAACACAGAGAACCAGCAGTCTCATCTAAAACACAGTGAACCAGCAGACTCATCTAAAACACAGTGAACCAGCATCCTCATCTAAAACACAGTGAACCAGCATCCTCATCTAAAACACAGTAAACCAGCAGTCCCATCTAAAA